>NW_019154095.1:12525991-12723845 GCF_002288905.1 Enhydra lutris kenyoni
GATATAAATGTCTTCCGTGGGAGTGTGTACAATGCTTATTACGGGAAGTGGAAACAGTCTCACAGTGGCCTCAGGGAACAACAAAGACTCTCCAAAGTTAGACCATGTTTATTGGTAGTTAACTTTCACAGCAGAAATTATTTTGAGTACCCCTCCCCGCTTCTGTTTAAAATCAGTGGGATCTTTAAGGTCCTTTAAAGCAAAAGCCATGACATTGATCCTTGAAAAAGGAGGAAGAATAATCCGAGTACAAAAAGGGTGGGGAGAGAAGTTAGCCTTTTGGAGATTTCCCTACTTTCTCCAGAGCTAGCTCTAACTTTTTGCTTGGTTCAGCCCTAATTCTCCAGAAAGGTAAAAGTGTCTTGTAATAATAGCCCCCAAATAAATACTTCTTGGGGTGCCTGGGTGGCTCAGTCGATTGAGCATCTGCCTTTGGCTTGGGTCATGATGCCAGGGTCCCTGGGATCGAGCCGGTGTTGGGCTTCCTGCTCAGCGGGGAGCCTGCTTTTCCCTCTCCACTCCCCCTGCTTGTGTTCCCTCTCTCACGATCTCTCTGTCAAATAAATGAAATCTTTTTTAAAAAAGTAAATAAACACTTCTTATGAAATAAATAAAACCTATTAAAGTTAGGTAAATGATCACTTAGTAAACGAGGTATGAGTTCACTACGCATTGAGTATTCAAATGAGCATTCAATAAATTAATAATCACATTGGAAAAAGGCAAGTAAATAAGTAAGTAAATAAATGTATATGTAAATGGTTCCAGAATTTAAACATATCTGAGTAAAATACACAAAGGAAGGTTCGTATAATACTCTGGAAGTGAGGAGAGAGAGTTTCTGTGTTTAGAGAGGTCGTTACAGGGGCAGCTGGGTGACTCAGTTAAGCATCTGACTCTTGATCTCAGCTCAGGTCTTAAACAAAAATAAAATAAATGAAGAGTTTGTTATGAGCCCTCCCCCACCCAAAAAAAAAAAAAAAAAGGTGTGATTCACTGGAGGATGAAGGCGAGAGGAGGGGAGAGCTTGTGTCCTGGCTTCCACTTGGTGAGCACTTTCTGCCTGGTCCACACTCCGTCCCAGGGCTTAGCTGTGTTCCAGAGCCCTCGGAGTCTCTAGCTCCTTGGGTCCCATTTGGCAAGTTCTCTGTGCCTTTATTTTCTTACCTAGGAAAGGGTAAAATGCCTGGCATCTATGGTGGCTGCTGTGAGGTTTACGCATAGTAACCACTATTTCCGTGTAAGTTTCTGTATGATATTCATCAGAATAGTTGTTGCTCTTGTGACTTCCGTTGAGTCGGTGAGGTCGTCCTCCCCTCCCTGTGAAGAATGTTCCCTAAACAGAGGTGCTGCTTTCTCTTTGATTCTGGAGTGAGAAGGAACCAGTAAGTACAAGACATCTGCAGAAGGACCAGCCTGGGGACTGTTGTAGGAATGGGGTGCCAGGGGACTCCAAAGCCAAGGAAGGTCAAACATGCCAGGAGTGGTGCCCAGCAGTGGGAGACCGCCCACGCTGGAAGAGGAACTCAGCAGGAAAGACAGACAGCACTAGCCTGAATACCAAGTGCTGCCCGGCCGTGTGCTAAGTACTGATCCGCGTGTCTCCAGGAGTGTGCTTTGGGGTACCAAGTATCATACCTGGTCCAGAACCCTTCAGTGAACTCTCTACCATCTTTGGGGTGGAGTTCAAAGTGTTCAGCACAGCTCTGCATTGTCCTCCTTGAAATCTTGTCTCCCGCTTCCCCACTATTTTTTTTTTTTAAAGATTTTATCCATTTGACAGACAGAGATCCCAAGTAGGCAGAGAGGCAGGCAGAGAGAGGAGAAGCAGGCTCCCCACCGAGCAGAAAGCCCGACGCGGGGCTCGATCCCAGGACCCTGAGATCAAGACCTGAGCAGAAGGCAGAGGCTTAACCCACTGAGCCACCCAGCACCCCTTCCCCACGAATTTTTATGGCTCACTGCTTGCCCTCAGGAGGCCGGTGTCCCAGCCACCCAGCCTCTACTTCAGACACGGCTTGTCCTTCAGGGTTTCCTCCTCCAGGCTGCCAGCCTTCCCCATAATATCTCTGCCATGACCTTATTCTGTATCATTGTCTTCTGTTTGCCTAATGCCTCTCTCCAAGAAGACGTGTTCCCTAAAGCCCTAGGACTGTATCATTTTCCTCTACATTCCCCAGTCATAGTATAATGGCTTGCAGGTGCCAGAAAGAAAAACATAAGCCTTTTTTCCCTTAATAAAATAGCACACAGAAGTGAAGAAAGTTGTGGAATTGGTAGATTTTTCTATCACAGAAAGTGTGTATATACGAATTGTTCTAATTCAGACCTTCCTGCTGTCTGTTGGTTGAGTGTGATTTCCTCCCTTACATTTTAAATATGAAGGTTCATTTGTTTATAGGAAAAGCTCAGTGCTTATAAACATCTAAATTTGACTTCTTGGCTAACCCATTTATCACCCAGGCTCCCGGACTTCCACCTACTTTCAAAATCAGGACATATTTCTGCTGTGGAGTCTACGAACCAGATTGTCTATTGCACTTAAAAGTGTTTTTATAGGAAACAACCAAACATAAATAATAAATAGAGAAGTACATTTTACTCTTCCATCATGGTATTAATTTGCCCTCCAGTTCCTATGTAATGCACGAGGTGCACAAGTCTAGACTCATTTAGATTAGAAATAGCCCAGAATGTGGATTAGACACATATTTATCATCTTGATTTATTAAGGAGCAGCTGTAGAATGATACTAATTAAGTGTCTGTGCTTTCTTTTTGAGACTATAATTGTGTTTGGAACAAGCAGAAATATAAGGAAACAAATAGACAGGGTTATTTGAATACATTAAGGCTCTGTTGTAAAGATGAGGTTCCCTTACATTTTCCTGAAACTTACATAGTTAAGAAGGATATTCCCATGGTTCCGTAAAAAGTTACGTATAGTAGGCACTCTGCTCAAACATTTTTGTGGCATTATTGATACCATTTGTACCATTTTGAATCATTAGATCTTGAGTGTCTCCAACCTGCTAAGCCCTGGGCTTGGTTTGCTGGGCTCCTATTGCCATAATTAGTTTTAATCGAAGTGGTTTAAATATTCACATGCAGGGGGAAGGTACACATATTGTATGCTTGAAAAATATTGTTGTTCTTCAGACTTTCTGTAGAAATTATATATTCTGCCTTTACTAGCTAGAAGCAGAGCAACAGTAACTTCTTTTTTTTTTTTTTTCTTAAGACTAAGCAGAAGCCCTCAGATGTTAAGGTCAGTTTCTTGATTAAGACTACCTAGAAAACTTAGCTAAAAGTAAATGTATTTCTTTGCATTAGTTATAGCAATAACATACCCATAAAGTGAGAGAAGTTGTTCTAGTAAGTTAATAGTAGGTAAGTCTTATGTAAGAGGGGAAGAATAGGAGAGCTTTTCATTGAAAACTTCTGGCCTAATAAAGAAATACAACAAATAACCCCAAATCCCTGCTTCTACATGACTCGCAAAATGATTTCTTTAAAAAGTTTAAATAAAAAAGAAAATTTCACATAACTATAAAATATATAGGCTTTAGTGTATATTCCCTGCATCTTATCCCCTTGTTAGCTTGCTTGTTCCTATAATTGTTCCTAATTAAAGGTCACGCTGTTTAAACATATCATGAGTATGAGAACCCACAAACTAGCCACATAAGGCAGGCCAGCTCTTGGTAAGTGGACTGTCCAGACCACAGCTTTAGATAAGTTTTCTTTGTTTATTTCCCCCTCTTTCCTCATAGAGAATATTGCAAAGCTGACTTCAAAAAACATTTATTGGAAAATAATTTTCAGCATCAACAGAGAGATTTATATAAATATTTAAAAACAAATGGAATAAAGAAAGTACACCAGCAGTAATCCTGCCAACCTACAGCAAATAATATGTTCTTCAGCTGCAAAATGAACAAAGAAATCACAATTTGGGAAAACAGTAAACACTATTACTACTTTAGAAACTTGACCCAGATAAGGTCCTTGAAAATGAGGGTTTGACTCTCATTTTCAACTTAGACCTTTCCTGTATGTTCCAGTGAGGGTATAGGATTTGTAATTCCATTTTTGAAGTTGTAGTAGCAGTGATTTTATTTTTTTAATTTAAAGCTTTGGTTCACTAATTTATTCTGTGCCTCCCTTACTAGCATCATCTTAAAATTTCCAGGTTTACAGGAAAGGTTGTTATATATTCAGACATTTGACTTCTCTCTTCAGCTTGGGCTAATCTGTACTTTTGCTATAAATTTTTCTATAGAAAAAAACGTGAAATAAAATTAGTAGCAAATGGTTATATTGTTCCCCTGGTGGGGGAGGTAAGACAAATGTTCTATCTACAGAATAGTTTTACATTAGATTATTTGACTTTGCTGAAATTTGTGAAAAGACAATGTTTTTGAAGTTGTATAAGGTGTAACACTTCTAGACCCGTCAAGGACCTTGTTGAGTCAGGATGAGGGGTGTGTTGGGGATGAGATGGGGGCTTCTGGCCAGATCTGTCCTCTCTGGGTTGTTAGGTATGGCTGCCCTTGGTGTGGAGGGGATCCTCAGTTGTGTTACTATCTGTAGCAAAATCCAGGAAAGCCAAAAAAAAAAAAAAAAAGCAAACAAACAAAAATCTTCTTGGAAAGGCAAACCCTGTACTTCACAGTATCGATTGAAGGTAATGTATACTCAGTATTCTGACATTTACTAGTACAAAGCCTGGGGTCTGGAAGACGCTAGAGAAAGATGAGAAATGAATGTTGAATGGACATTCTAGGCAACACACTGGACATTTCCTATACATTATGGGACTACTTTGGAAAGACCTGTCTTGGTTATTCCCATTTTACAGATGAGATAACTGAGGCCAAGAGAAGTGAAGTGAATTCCCCCATAGACACACACCAGAGTTAATAAGTGGCCTAGGCAGGGATGACATCTAAGCCAGCTCTCCCTTAAAACCAACACTTTTTTTTAAGCATGGCACTTGTATATGCATAACCACATGCAAACATCTTTATATAATATTCTCTGGGGCTCAGATGGAAAGTTCCAGTTCTCTTTTACTAAAGTGTGTGAGAATTTTTAGCTGAAAATGAGTAGGGACTTGCCTCTCTTCTCTCCTGGCCCGTACTTTTCGACTTCCACAGGCCCCATTCTACTGGGTTTTTTTTGTTTGTTTGTTTTTGTTTTTTTCTTTTTGCTCTAGTCATTCCAACTGGGTTGGGCTGGGCTGGAACTGTTCTTCTTGTGTGAGAGTTTCTAGCACTGACTGCACACCATTGTCCTTACTTGCTCAGTGCCTACCCTTGAAGTGGAAAGTTTCTATCAAGTGTATTTCTAGGGCTCATCTCCACTATGCTTTGACAAGGTCTATCTGTAACAACCCAAGAATGGTCTCTGTAGACACTGTCTCTTTCTCAGCACATTGCTGTCTCTGTGTTTGCTGTCTCTGTGTTATGCCCCATTATCAGTGAAGTCCCTTCAGAAATAGTAAAAAGGGGCTTTTTTGCAGTCACTATGCAATCGTGATTAGAGCTGGAAACAGATATTGCCAATCCGCTCCTTAAAGTATGAAAGGCATGAGACTCCTCCTGTGAGACCGTGAAACAGCTCTTGCAGTAACTCAGTGTTTGTGCACGTCTCTGATTCCCTCTTCCGCTCTGTTTGCAGCTACCATGATAAGAAATTGTCCTAAATCTCGTAAAGGATGCACCGTGATTCAGGGAACGGTTTCAGAGTTCCTTTTCCCTGTTCTTTCTCTGCACCACTGGAGCCTCCCATTCTCCACAAGCAAGGCTGATCATGAGCTAGCAGGGCTTAAAAAGACAAATTCTGAAAACTGATCAATGCTACAGTCTCCTGGAGAACATTAATCGGGTCCCAGGGCAAAGACAGAGCAGGTTGGACCCCAGGCAGCCTGAACTTTGGGGTTTCTCCTTTTAGCCTGCAGAAAACCTAGTTGCTCCTGGATGCTAAGGAGACAACCAACCCTCCTTAGATTGAATAGACCATCCCCCCACCTGTCTCTGAGCGTGTCCAGGATTTCCAGGTCTCTTCACACTCCTGAAGCTCTCTTAAGAGCTTCTGTTTGGAGATTCCATGTCCGGGTAGGACAAGGGTGAAGTGAATGAGGCAGTCATCCCAGGCACAGAACTTAAGGGGCACCCACAAAAGTCAATAATCAGCATAAATGGTATCTGAAGGCGATAGTTTTAAAAGTCAAAATTTGTACAATAACCCATGGTAAGCAAAGTTTCGAGATTTTAAATTAACCCAGACTCAACATTCCTAATCATTTCTTTGTTTTTCCTAAGGCCCCAATAGAGTGGTAGCCCCATGTTGCTCCACAGCGATGCAGAACTGGAATTTCATCTCATGGGGAACAAGGGTATAGACTGAACAGCCACTCGCTTGGTCACGAACCCCTAAGTAAGAATACGGATATGTGCGGGCCTCTTACTGTGGTCCATCTTATATGTGTTTCATTTGACACATTGAAGTAGGTTGTTCTGTGTTCTCTATTTTATATATAAGGAAACTAAGGCCTGGACCCACCAAATAAGAGGCAGAAGGATTCAAATGCCTACGGCCTGATCCCAGAGGTCCTTCATTCAAGCCCTAGTCTCGTGTGCACCAACTTGCTATTCATTCATGTCAGCCACCTAAAAATCCCGGGTGTATCCTCTGCTTTGCACACTGTAGTATACCCAACAGCCGGTGAGCGGCAATTATATTATTAACAAATAGAACTGGATGGAAACTAGGAAGTTGGAGAGAACTAAAAATGATCTTAGAGCCCATAAGAGAGAGGAAGACAAACTTGATCTTGAACCAGATAATCACACCCTTTCAACTCATGACAAGTTTTTAATTTTTATTTTATTTTTTTTAATTTTTGAGGGATTCAAATTATTTTGCTCAGTTTTCAGCCTCTGGAATCATGTACACAGTGTCTATGTATTTCTGAATCATGTGTCTTTTCTAAAGTTAAGTAAGCTATCAGGAAAGGAGACGCCCCCCCGGGGTATGCAGACTAGGTACCCGTATGTTGGTCTGGAAGGTGGGGGCACACAGGGATTGTGTTAAGCATGAAAACAGCATAGAAATTCATGTCAGCCCCTCAAAGCAAGGCCTTGCCTCTGCAAAATGCTTTTGTTACCCATTATTACAGAAATGCTACAGAACTCAGGATATTAACCCCCCCAAAAAAAAGCTTTCTTTACACACACATGTCTATTGTAGGGTTTACTCCCCTAGCACATTCCAATTGCCTGACAATTGGTTTGTTCATTTATTTTCCAATAACCAGAGTGCTTTTTCCACTTCACAACTATTTCATAATAGTGCTGATGTCTAAACCGTAGGGAAAAAGCTGAATGGCTTGCCTACGCTATCCTGCGTACTAAATTTTCTATCACACGGGGCTTTCCAAGTGATAATGGAATAATTTTCTACTTTTATCAAACGTGTTTTTACATTTTGATTTTCTTTTTCAGTTAGAACAATATTTCAGTATGGATTTCAGACTTTACCTAAGGAGCAAGCATTGGCTATTTTGCCATTTTTAATTAAGTCCTTTCCAGCATGCTCAGGTATACTCATTCAAAGCTATCCATCACATCCAAGCACATCAGGAGGAGGGTTTAACATGTGTTGCGTAGTAATCTGGCTGTATTTGTGTTCATCTGTTCATCAAGGAAAAAAAAAACAGTCAATTTAAGGCAACATGGGAGTGGCAATCCTTGTCTTTAAGGCAACTGTTGTATAATTGACCTCCTTTAGCATTTAATTTCTCAAGCCTCTAGGAAGCTTAATTTTGAACATCAAAGAGGTACCTGTAGAAGAAACTGTTCCAGACTGGTGAGTAAACAAATTAGAGTTAATAGGATCATTAGCTTTTGTGGTAAAAATTTAGACTGGGTCTTCCTCACTAAAAGATGCGTAAGCTGTCAGCATGTGGGGTTTTTGGGTTTTTTTTTTTTTTTAAGCCTTTTAAAATATAATCAGATCTGGAATTTGACAAAATGTTATAGATTCTTTGCTTCATGCATTTTCCTGGTTTAAATTGGGCTTCGTTTTTGTAACGTTGAAGTGTTTATGAAAATTCCTTCCCAGCCCCATGTAATCCGTGCTGATAAATGTATTCCTGCATGTCCATGAATTAGAGAGCTCGGCGTTTCCAGCTGCACAGCAAGAGTCAGACTCCACCATCCAGGGTGCCGGCTATGTAACAAAATGCCCGGCTCCTAATTGCCCACAGCACAATATCAACAGTGATCTGTTTAAACATAGTGAGTAATTCATGAAGATACAATGTGTGTGGGGGAGGGGCAGAATTAATAAAACTGTTTGTTTTGCATTAAACCTCAAGACTGGTGAAGGAAAAAAAAAATAGATGTGTTTAACATAGAGGAAAAGCAAATATTTGCTAGCTTTGACAGAGGAGACTTACAGCATCTATTTAGACGGGAAATCTGCAGCTGGGCAGGCACATCCAGTGGTAAACCACCTCCTTACTGTGAAAACTTATTGTACCAGCAGGATATGGGAAGAGAGAACAACAATGAAAGTGAAAGCTAAAAGTCAGAGAAAAATAGAGTAAGGCAGAGATCATGGGGTGCTCTGTGTTTTAAAATGTGTGTTTGGGAGCGACATAATATAACTTCATTATGAATGAAGATTTTTTTTTTTCAATGCACATTTACTCTTTCCCTTCTGAAAACATAACTCATCAAAGCATTGTTGTAGCTTTTCTGATAACTGGTACAAGTCACTTTTACACTAAAATCGGTCTTCTTAATTCCCTTTGGTTCATCTTCTGTTATCTCCATCAAAAGAAAAATGTTTTATTTCCCATTACTGCTCGCATCAAAACAAAACACACATATAAAGATAAGAATAAAAGTGCCATAATTAATATTCAGAGTTTTTAGAGGGACACGATGATTGTGTTGGGTTTTATGCACCACTCAGAGATAACGAGGGTGGGTTTTAATAATTCCGTGCTAATGGGTGATTATGTTAACATCAGTTTTATTCAGTATCAGTTGGTTTTGTAGTTATGGAATGAAGAGAGTTCATTACTTTTAAAGTCACAGAGAGTTGCCTTTTTGTAAATTGTTGTTCCCTTTATGGAGAAGGAGTGTTAGCCAATGAATTTCCAAGACTGGTACCTGTAGACCATAAAAGTCTAGCGCAGTAGAGGCCGGTGAGCCGACCTGAGTAAGGGAGATTTAGCACAGCCTCCAGGACTCGAGCACAGAGTGTCTGTATGAATTTACTCAGCACACGGAAGCTTTAGAATTGTCCAGTCAGAATTTCTGTCTTCGTTCCCAATATAGGTAGCAATAAATACCCACCTGGAACTCAGGCCCGTGAGGCTGCCTGGTGACTGACGCTCATTCTAGGTCTGGGTCAGCAAATGAAGCATTAAGCGTTTCTACAATACGGTGCTAAAACCCCAATTCCTCTACTCTTTTCAAGCTTTGCCATCCTTAGGGAGATAAACTCTGAGGCAAAATAAGGGCCTTAAATTTACCACTTGTAAACAGCCTTGTCGTTTCATGTGGGACTGACACTGGCCGCACCGACAACAGTCAGAACCTGCTGATGTGCTTTCTTTCCTGGATTTATGGCCTGAAGTTTGGAATATTTCTACCCACACAACCCTGCTGTCACTCCTTCACCTTTGCACCTGTCACAGGGTACCCGGATATATGAGCGTGCGCGTAGAAGGAGATGTACAAGAGAGACTATTCTGTTAGAGGATTCAACAAATACCTGTGCATCCACACCCAGCAAAACAAAAGCCATCTTTTCTGTAAGAAAACAAACAAAAAAAAGGAATTGCTTAAGTGGCTGTGTCCAAGAACACCTCAAAGACTGTCAGGAAATAAAAGAATGAGAGAGATAAAAAAAAAAAAATTAATCCCAAGAGAGAAAGGAAAATACTTCTTTCTTTTAAACAGATGGAGCTTTCTCTTTCAATATCCAACTAATGAAAATTATTTAATGGATAATGTTTGCGGTTCCAAATGCCGGTGGAGACGTCCGTCAGTCCATGTTGAACACTCAACAATTTCACGACCCCTGAAGTTTCAAGCATCTGTGTCTTTTACCTAAATTAATCATGGGGCACAAATTAAAAGTAAATCATCAATCATCATTAATTATCTGTTCAACGGACGTCTGTACTTTCTTACACTTTAATCTTCATTAACATGTAGGAAAGAGAAAGCCCCAGAGGACAGGCCACATGCCTTTGTGTGTGGTGTGTGTGTCTCTCCAGAACACTCGACCGCGCAGAAAAATTGCTCTCCTCACCCTGGGAACCCCATACCGCCAGGGCTTTTCCTCTGAAGGCTTCCCGCTAAATCAAAAGGCTCACTCTGAGCCGCCATGGGTCAGAGCAGGATGCAGGTCTCACTGTCTGAGATCATGGTGTTCCATCCCTGGAGCACCTTCTCCAGCACTTGAACGTGCCCTGCAAGGCTGGCTGCTCGTCCTGGAGGAGCCCGACGGCTTCTTCCTTCCACCTGCCTTTCCCTTCTTCTGTGAGGAGCTGCTCTCTGCGAGGAGCAAAAACAACTCTTAAAGAATTCCATTAGCTTCTTTTGGTTCACGTTCAATAGACACAGGAGTGCTGTCTGGTGTGTAAAAATGGCTCACAGTTCGGTTCCTTGAAATAGTTTAGTTGTAAAGGGAGAGGGAAAATGCAAAGCGGTTTTGATGAGGCAGGTAATGAAGTCCTGGTTTGCTTTGTGTTCTTTCCTCCCCCTAAGGATCTAGATGTTCTTGGCATGGGCCATTATAACTCAATGACAAAAGATGGGATTGTCTACCATAACATCCGTAAACACGGGAACCAATTTGTCTTACATTAGCCCCGTTGCTGAGCTAGTCTCTCACTGTAAATTAGAAGCCACCCTCTCAACAGTCCACTGTGTCCTCTGCAGCCCCCCTCCCTTATGCCATTCAGTCATTACCAAGCAAGTATGAAATGGCCCATTCGACCCTACATCTGCCCAAGCAACCCAAGGAGCTCACGTGGGAAGAATATATTCCTCAGGCTAGCGGCTCTTTCTAAGGGGAACATATCGTTACACTTAAAATATTGGTATTTTATAATTGACATGATTTCACATCAATGAGGGGGTTTCCCAAAAATCTGAGGAGTAGTATTTAGAGCTTGAAGAAATTTTGTGCTTATATACATAGCCCAAGAACGAGATTACTTTTATTATCTGTTCTCAAGCTTTTAAAATGTTCTGACATGATTAGAGTAATCCTAGGAAAATTATTCAGTTGTACCCTGATTAGTGAAGCTAATCTCCCAGAAAGAGCCTCCAACCCTTTCTCTAAACATTTTTTTCTTTTAAAAATGGTAATTAGAAAAACTGTTGCAATGTATCTTTTATTAGTGACAGAAATGTGAACTCAGTGTCTTGTTGCAGTGAACTCGTATCAGAAAAGCAGCCAATGGGGATAATCAGATAAATTCAGTGTCTGTTCCTCTGTGGGTGTGTAGAGGTCTCAAATCGCAACGCAGGGGTGGTTTTTTGAGCTGTTTTCCAGGGGTATGTGAAGGAGGGAGAGAGTAAAAAGACCAGGAATAAGAACCCATCTCTAATTTGGTTGTAAATGCTGTCTTGTGGACAAATCAGTCGGTCTGCGCCCTCAGCAAACAGGATTGTGCATTCTCTGTTAGTTAGTTCTAGAACTTGGTTTAGTTCTCGTTTCTCCTTCAGTTAGTTCTAGAACTTGGTTTACCCGTTCCCAAATGCCTTTGGCCTGCCACATCTATGGCAAATTGGTAAACTAGCATGGAAACGTATTTCCTTAAAGCAAGCTCTAACTGCGAGGAGAGTATGATATTCTTCTCCCAAGGATCGGATGCCTTCACAGAGGTCCCCTATGCACCACAAAGTAGTTTTTACCTTCAAAAGTTCCAGCGTCCTTTGGTGTACTGAGAGCAAAGCTACACAGGATCATGTCCTACAGGATTCAAACAGTAGCATCCAAGAGCTCAATCATCTCTGAAGAGCTTTCATTTGACAAAGAGGGAAAAGGAAACAGGTCTTTGTTGGTTTCTCTTTTTTTTAAGAAACAAAAGGCCATTCAATTCTCTTTTCCTTTTCCTCTTCGTATTACACTCCCGGAATTCGACATGGTTTGCTGCTGCTGCAGAAGACAAAGGTGGCCAGCTCCTTTGTCATCCACAAAACGCTCACCTTCTTAAAATCATGCAAAATTGTCTTTAGAAAGATCCACCTGTGAAAATGTGGGTGAACAGTACTTACAGTCATTTCCATGGTCTTGTTGGTTTTAGGAGCATGGAATTTTTTTTTTTTTTCACTTCTGCTTTACAGTATGAGTCCAGATGGGATGGTGACTCATAGGTTTATCGCAGGACAAGTAGAAATCACGTCATATAAATTAGTGGCTCCTTTCCCTACTGGATTTGTGAGGACAGAGTTCCATTCCAGGAAAACCTCTTCCGCAGACATGGATGCGGTTAGAATTAAGAGGCAAAGTTGACAAAGGAGCAAAACTAAACTCAGTATTCTTTCCTCCTTTTGGGGATGAGGTACACGTAGTATATGACCTGATTTAACTATGAGTAAAAAGGCTATTTGATTAATCAGTTCCTAGCAGGTTTTATGCATTAAATTTACTTTTACAAAATCCAAAAGTTATTCTTATCCATACCTCTCAGTTTGACTGATTAATTATCTATGGTTCCCCAGCACATACCATGATCACAGTAATGTTCTTTGGAGATATAATCATCAAAGAGCATCCTTGGTTAGTGTGGTACATGAGAAGGGCATAAATAATGAAACAGAACAGGGGCCATTAATTCGTTCTGTTTTGTTTTCAGTGCTTGGAGGTCGGTTTACTAGGTAGGGGGTACGGAGTAGATGGGAAGTAGGGGGCAGGAGCTGGCGAATAGGGTTTGTGTATCAGAATTTTGCACTGTGCCTCTCAGCCAGTCCTTCTCTTTGGGCCATGAGCCCTGGAGCTCTGGCAAGCCTTGAGGGCTTAGAAGTTCTTAGTTTGGCTTACCAAGCTTTGGGTACTCCTGAGGCACGGAACTCTCATTTGGGGCTAAATATGTGCTTATTCAACATCAGATGATTGGAAGAAAGTGCTTGGCTATGATTTACATGGTTTACATTTTAACCCATTGTGTAATGAAGATTTTAAGCAGGTTTTTTTTTTTTTTTAATTTAAAAAGTTGGCGTGCTATTGCTAATTAAGGATAAGAACAGAGGGGAAAAGTAAAGCTTTTAAAACCTGTATGCCCTTTCTTTTGATGGGTTTGAAGTGCTGTTCGCTGAGTTCACTTGGTGCCTCTACCGTGCATCCTTCTTCCCAAATACTCGTGTTATATAACATTTACATCAATAAATTCTGATAGTTTCATTCTTTGTAATATCCCTTTTCCTATTTACATCTTTTCCCTGTGTTTTCTTTTTTTCCAGGACATGAGTGTTTCCCCTGTATAGATATTTTAGAACAACATGATGGTTGACCAGTTTATTGAATACTGATCTTTTCTCAAATGCAGTAGTCAAGGGCTGTGGCCTGGCAGGTGTTTTTACCGCCTACTAATGGGAGCAGCTGGGTTAGTGCCCTCGGGCAGAACTGAACCATGCACAGGGCCACTCCTCACATCTCCCTGTGGGTAATTAAGTGGTGTAGTGCTTCAGCCTGCTAAGGAAACGTCAGCCTTAGTCCTGCGTTGATTTTTTTTTTTTTTTTTCCTGGTGGAGAAGAGAATGGCACAATAAATCTTAACCAAATAATGAAAGTACAGGACATTTGGGAGAGGCATGTTTTCCAAGATCTCTGCATTTAGCTTTCCTGAATCTCTGCATTTAGCTTTCTAAACCCAAATATCCAATTGTAGCATTACTCTAACAAGCCCAGTGAACAAAGTTCAGAGAATGGAATGCTACATTGTTATTTTCCTTTGGCATAATCTTGAATTTAAGTGGTTGGTCCATTTCCCAGGTTGAAGGAAACCATTCTTTCCTCCTTCTGGGGATTAAAAAAAGAAAAAAGAAAAAAAACCCCACAACTATGAAATGTTTGCTTTGTAACTTGAAAATAATTGCAGGGGCGCCTGGGTGGCTCAGTGGGTTAAAGCCTCTGCCTTCGGCTCAGGTCATGATCCCAGGGTCCTGGGATCGAGCCCCACATTTGGGCTCTCTGCTCCGCGGGGAGCCTGCTTCCTCCCTTCTCTCTCTCTCTCTCTGCCTGCCTCTCTGCTTACTTGTGATTTCTCTCTCTCTGTCAAATAAATAAAATCTTAAAAAAAAAAAAGAAAAAGAAAATAATTGCAAAGCAAGTAAGGATGAGGGGAACAAACCAGTTTAAAAAAATTGGTGAGTTGGTCATAAGGACCCCACGGAGTCCAAAGTGTTAGATCTACCAGATCTGACCCCATCAAATTCGTATTTGACAGGTAAAGCAGAATGTTAGATTTTGTTTTTTAGTTTTTGTTTGTTGTTGTTTTTTTCAGATGTAAATTCCACTTCAGTGGACTTACTTAATTTGTAGCTGAAACCAATTGGAGATTTTAAAATGTGATTCCAAAGTAAAGCTCTGCTGGTGAATGGGGAATGGGAACAGGTTTTGTTAGATTGCCATTTATTACAGGGCTCTTCTTGTCTATCCCTCTGGAGTACCCCAGGAGTAAAGGTACCCCTTGTTCTTTTGCACTTTGTGCAAGAAGTACTTCTTAACAGTGATCTGAGATTTTGGTGGTGATGCTGCTGGTGGTGGTCATGGTGTCTACCGTTGGTGGTTGGGACTTGATTAACTAAAAGATTGGTTGAGAGAAACTGAGCAAGTATTGTGGAGAGAGAAGTTTGTAGGTTAACTATAGTTCATTCTCCCCCATGTTCTTTGGAGACCCTCTTTCATACTTTCTCTTCTGTGCATCTGTCTCTGCTTCTCTCTGTATCTCTGTCCTTCGGGCTCAGAGCTGATTTGCCTATCTGCCTCTCTTTTTCAGTGGTAGTAAGAACATACTTGTGTCATGATAATTCGGTGTCTAAATAAGCACTAAAATTAAATCCGTGGTCAGTTGCTGCCTCCTTCGTAATCTGAAGACCCTCCGCGGTGATGCTCCTTGCTCAGGAGGTTTAGCTTGGGATTCCCAAGTTCACCCTTGCTGCAACTCTCTCCTCTGACCTCCTGCGACAGCCCTGTTTGCCCAGAGAGCTCAGCTGGTGGGGCCACAGTTGCTGGGGGTTCCAGTCTACAAGATGTGTCCCTATTTCCATGAAGGTCTATTTCGTTTGGGAAAAGTGAAATGTGATTTTCCAAGTGAAAAATTTTAGAAGCGCCTGACCAAACTGTTTTTCTAATGGCTTTGTGTAAATGGATTCGCTGTTAAGTGTTTTGTTTTATCTATCTGCAGACAAAATGGGTTAAAAAGCTGAAATATTCTGTAGCAGGGCTTTTTTTTTAAATTATAAAAATATAACATTGAACATTCACAAAACAGCCATATAGATAGAAATATGTATGTCTTCAGAAGAAAATAATAATAAAAATATTTTTAATTCTCCCACCAAGAAAATTGCATTATACATTGTGGTACATTTGCTTGCTCTTTTTTTTTTTTTTAATGTAATATATATATACCTATACTAGGCATTTTAGTCTATAAAACTATTTGTGGATCACCTTCCTTTTCATTTAACCTTAGATCATAAATACTTCTACACGAAACTAAACTAATGGCTGAATGATATTCCATTGTGTGACTATACCACAATGTGCTGAGAAATTATTTTTAGACAAAGAGGGTTAAAATGACAAAACTTGTACATAAAGTTTTATATATATATATATATATATACACACACATATATTATATATATATATGAAAAGCTATATTTTTCCTTCCTAATCCTAAAGAAATAGGATTCTTGTTCTTTACTAAAAATACATATCATAAATTCTACCTTGAGAGCTAGAAAAGCTAACTTCCAGCATGGTGCTTGACTTGAGATAAATTTCAAAAAATTTAGTAATAACATCTATGAACTTCTCATATAAATGTGGCTCACAAAATATAGGGAACTCTAAATTACTGCCTTTCTTATTATGTAACAACACTAATAGTTGATACACTGAATTCCTACTAGCATCAGACACTGTTTGAAATGTTTTATATGTGTTAAATCATTTAATCCTCATAACAATCCTGTGAGGTAGAATGACTTAAACACCCCATTTTACAGATAAGGAAAGTGAAGGTCAGGCAGGTGAAGTAACCCTCTCAGAGATACCCAACAATGCACGGAGGGATGGCATTCACTGGCAAGTCTAGCACAGGGCACCTACACCCTTCACCTCTACACAACGCTGCCCCCTAGTGTGAGTGTGAGTACACACTGCGAGTGTCCCTGCACCCCGGGGCTGCTCATTCAGAAATGGCCTTGAAAGGTCCATTTTATAGTACAGCAAAGAGCTTATGACCAAACATACACACACACACACACGCGTGCGCATATATGTATAAGTACATATGTGTGTATATATTTGATATAAATGCATGTATGTTTGACTATATAAGTAATATAAAAAATACTTATATATACACCTATGTGTGTATATATATAAATAATATATATACCTATATATGTGTATGTATATATATAGAACATTTACCACATTTAAAGAGTTTTGCTTACGTTTTCCTGTCAATGAGGAAGACACAGCAGAGATTACTGAACCCATTTTGCAGAGGAGAAAACAGGCTTGGAGAGGTGAAAGTAGCTTACTGCATGGCCCTCTGGGAGGAGAGGTAGAGAGGGGATTCAAACCGGGTAACCGGGTACTCCGACTGTTAGTCTAGCTCTCCTTCTCCCCACTTTACACCAGCAGCGCGTCTCCCCAAGTGTGCGAAGACATGAGCAGAAACCAATGGGAGATAAGGGCAAGGACGAGAGACCTGCCGTTATATAGTCTAGAAAACTCTAGAAGACAGAAGGGAAAGGAGGAGCAGCTCTCTGAAGATGATAGTGTCATGTTAACAGAGAACAGAGAAGGGAAACCAACTCATTTTTTGCTTCCATTCTCCGCAGTAAGACGGATTAACTTCAAACAGAAAACTGAGGGAAGATAGAGTGAGTGATGTAAATCCTAAACGCATAAATCCTTCCGGGAAACAAGAGAGCCTACAACTGACAGCCTCAGATAAATACAATCACATTTGGTTGTGGTTGCGGGGGGGGATCATTGTTATTAATCTCAGGATAATATAAATAATTTCTAATGGCACCTGTCAGATAACTGGGTGCTGCTCTACTGTGTCCCCTGGAAATGAAGACAGTGCTCACTGACCGGATGACAGAGGCCACAGCCATCGCATTTACACTGAGTTGCTCACCAGCCTGTTCAGCATCCCTTGTGGTCAGGGACAAACATTTGCAAGACAGGCACTTGGGCCAGAGTTCAGTTGGCGCAGTGCTGTGTACATAGTAGGTGCTTGAAAAATATTTGCTAAACTAAGTAGAATTGGAACCAGGTAGAATTGGAACTCTTTCCTGAGGTAGTTCATGCACAGAAATCCTCTTTCTCTAAAATACCGCCTTCCTACAGGGCTTTAAGAAAAGACCAAAGTCACTCAAAATTTGTCCTAAGACAAAAAAAACACGAATAATCCTTACAAAAAGACACATACAAAACCATTTGGACAACACAGAGACTTGCTCTTCTCTTAATACTCTGATCTTGGGAAGATAGGATAATAACTGTGTACAACTCCATTTTAATTTATGCTCCAAATGAAAAAGTACTTTTTTAAAAAAAAGTAGCATTTTAAGTGTCAGAGAAAAGGCATATTAAACTATTATTTCTTTCTCGGTGATCATAAAAACATGCATTCTGAAATCAGGACAGCTAGATGCTTAGAAGCCCTACATATAGGGTAATAAATAAGATGAATGAATAATTGAAATTTTGCATTATGTGGCACCAATAGATTAATTTTTACAAGGGAACTTATTTCCAGTAATGATCTTAGGAAGTGATCTCTCATTAGTAGCTGTCAGAGAATGGAAGAGGTGGCCAGCCTTTACTACATAAAATGAAGCAACAGAGCTGAATTCACACAGATTTCTCTCAGAAGAATATTTTATGGGTAACTCATACCCACTCTAACAAGCCAAGCTGATCCTGAGGTACATCTTGCTGACAGAACATAAAAAGCCTTTCTTTTTTTTTTCTTTCTTTTTTTTTTTTTTCCATTGCTACCAAGCATAGAATTTGTGAATTCAAGCAACTGTTAATGAGTTTTAAGGGGACACTTAATGCATAACATGGAAAATAATGCATCTTCTTTTCCAAATTCTGTAAAAATTTAATCCTCAAAACAGACATAACTATAAAAATGAAACTGATCTTTAATGGATGTTGATTCAACAACAAAGATATTGCCTGTTCAGACGTCAGATTCTTTAGAGGAGTAAATTTGTTGTGTGTGTACACACATGAGCCTGTGTGTGTGTGTGTGTGTGTGTGTGTGTGTGTGTTACGTATTCCTGAAAATGGAACTGGTCTAAGAAGTTATAATTCCTCATAAGACCTACAAATGCCATTCCCATTTGTGTTTTGCGAATGAGAAGTGATTTCTGCTATTCTTCTCTCCCCCTCCCTCCCTCCCTTCTCTCATCCTCCTCCCCTCCCCCCTTTATCTCCTTCCCTCTCCTTCTTTCTCTTCCTTTCCCTCCCTCCCTCCTGACCTCCCTTCTTCCCTCTCTCCTTTTATGTCAACCGTAATTGTTCAGGTCTCACTCTGGTATCATTCTGACTCTGATACCATGACTTTCGGAGTGTATCATGCCTTTTTATCCATAATGAATGACTATTAGCATCAATTTTTGTTGCATTCAAAACAGCCATCAATTTCTCCTTCAATTACATGTTTAGATGTCATGTGGTTATTTTCTGCCTCATGGATTAGATAGTAATCAGAACCAAAGTGACTTTAACTTGAACTGACCCATAGAATAAAAGTGGCCTGAATTATAGAGAAAAGAAGTGGGAAAATAAATATTTACAGTGATTGTCTGAGAAGAGAGAGAATAGGTAGGTGCAGGAAAGGCTTTCGAAGACGAAAGTGCCAGAGGAAAGCTCTATCTTCCTCAATTCTTGTCTTAGCCTTGGCACGAGGACAACCATCTACCGGGCAAGTAGCAAGAGACTTACGCATACATGTCCAAGTCTATTTTTGCTGGGTTTTTGGCCCCATGCTCTTTCTGTCATGGGCTCTACCTCTTTCAGAAGGGAGCACATTAAAGGCCCCATGACATTATGTTTTAAATCACAAGTTTACACACAGGTTGTGAACTGTAGCAAATTATTTGAGCACCCAACAGTTCCAGATACTGTTGAAAGCTCTGGGAATACAGCAAACAAGACAGCTGGGATTCTTACTTTATGGGGCCTTCAGTATAATGGGGGAGAAAGACATTAAACAAATAATTGCAAATGTTAAGTGCTGTGGAGGAGAAGCCCAGGCTGTGATGGAAATGGAACATGGAGGACACTTCCAGGTGTGTGTGAATCAATGTATGGGGGAGGGGGGAGTGCAGTTGGTGTACAGAAAGCTTCCCAGAGGTGCTGTCACTGAGGCAGAAACCTGGGGGAAGCAGAGTTGTTAGTACTGTGCCATTGGTGTTCAGTTCTCAACTCCAGAACATGCCATCCACTTAGACATTGATAGAAGGATAGGGACCACCCCTGTGGTTGCACCTGGCCCACTTTGCATGACCGCTCCCTGGTGTCTCTCAGAGTTAGCTAGCTGCCTAGCAGAATCAGATGGGGAGATGTTGATGGGAAAGAAAAATATTATAGAAAGAGGAGTATTAGGTCTTTGAGGTAAAAGAAAAAATGTGTCCTAGAAATAGACAATGGCTGGAAAAGAAAGCAAGGACCCAGTGGCTAAAAGGTGCACTCAATGCTGTGGCTTTATCATTTTGTACTAAAGAACTAGAAAGCCATTGGTATGAAATGCATTGAAAATGTTACTCAGAATTAAGTTCTAATTGTGGGAGGGCAAAACGGGATGTGGAGACTAGGGTTTAGACTTTTCTAGCAGTTACGGTGAGAGCAGACTGTGGCCAGGATTATGACCATGGCAAATGGCAGCCATATTAGGAAGTAGAATGTACTGTACATGGGTGTGGGAGGTAAGAAATAGGAATGTCAACAATGACATTGAGATTCCTGGCTTGTACCATATCCTGAAATAAGGTGTAATGGGGGTCACTTTTTGAGATGTTGAGTTTTAGGTGTTGATGGGACAAACAGATGGAAATATTGAAAAGGAAACAATGGCTAGTTCTGGAGGGAAGAAGAGAGATCTTGGTTAGAGATATAAATTTTGGAATAAAATACTGTATTTGAGTACATTAAAATCAAGACTTTCTGAGTATACCTCTATTAGCAAAAGTAAGGGGATTAGAAGCCAGTGCTATTAAAATACTTAAGAGCTTCGTCAAGCCCGCATTAGTGGAGAGGAAATTCTATATTCTAGTAGTTGTTTTTTTTTTTTAAACAAGAACGATTATGAATGACTATATAGTTTTCTTTTTTTTTTTATTTTTTTCAATGTAGTTTTCCATGCGCTACATTTTTTAAACCTGTCCCTTATGTTATAATTTATTCAATTGATAGCCTACATGTTTTCACCCTTTCGTTTTGTATATAAATGTCTGCTTCTTTGATGATTTTCTTAAAATTATTTTTAGGGATGATAACCATTTGTTAAAGACTTTAATGTATTTCCAGAATATCTGCATAACCACTTTACTAATTGAAACTACTAACACCATTATATGAGCATGTGAGGCAAAGACTTTTTAGCCCAGGGTTCTAGTGGAGAGGATTTGTGACCAAGGATTGTACTAGAGGTGATCTCTCCTTTTAAAGTTCCTTTGTTCCTGGAGAACTCTATTAACAGGGTAGAACCCTGAGGGGAAGGATCAAGTATATGGGGGCTCGCACAGACAATTCCTGTGGGTCTCCCTCCCGCCCAGTATCCTTCCTTTCTTCTCCAACTATCCCAAAATACTAGGCACAAGAGATTCTTCAACTACTGCCAAACTTACAGTGTATTTCTGAAATACTGTTTGAACAACCTGTTTGCATGTTTACCCTTCTGCCTTTATGAATTTCCTAGGCAAAGATAAACCTTCACTCGGACCCATTCTTTCTCGTTTTTTACATCTGTTCCAAACTCTTCCTTTGGGGTCCACTGGCACAACCTCTCGTCCTGGGTTTGCCGTTATCACTGACAACTTTAGCCACTGTTGTTATCACGGATAGGGACAAGAACCTGAACATAACCTCAAGCCCTGGGACACAGGGAAGCCAGCTGGATCACAGATGGTCTAGTGAATGCTCCAAAATCATTCTGAGATTCACAACAAGACTTAGAGTAGAGAATCAACTAGTTAACTTTCATTTAGAAACAAGGTTGTATATGTATAACAGAAGTGTGAAAATAATTGCATTCAGGATGTTTGTAGTTACAGTTACTGGAAATTGGTATAATTTTTTTTTTAACATATAATGTATTATTTGCTTCAGGGCTACAGGTCTGTGATTCATCAGTCTTACACAATTCACAGCACTCACCATAGCTCATACCCTCCCCAGTGTCCATCAACCAGGCACCCTTCAGTTGGAAATCGGTATAAATGTTAAACCAGAGAACTAGAAGTGGCCAAACATATTTTGTTCCTTTAGTGGCCATATGATCTTTGTACCAGGTGGTGACTTCCCCTACAGTCATTTTTCTCCCGTAATGCCTCTCCTTTCCTGTCTTGGTACCCTTACCTTGGCTGTTCCTGAAATATGCTGTCCTCCCCTTGGCTTGAGCAATGTCTGCTCTATCGTTTGAGTTTAACTGTCAATTTCTCGGGAGAGTTT
This sequence comes from Enhydra lutris kenyoni, assembly GCF_002288905.1. NCBI lineage: Eukaryota > Metazoa > Chordata > Mammalia > Carnivora > Mustelidae > Enhydra > Enhydra lutris. The sequence continues at coordinate 12,547,960 of NW_019154095.1, forward strand.
TCTAAAATGCCCAAAGTGGGAAGGATTTTTTGAGGTATACCCCCCAGAACCCCTGAGAGTTCCTTCATCACACTTGCCACACATATTAATTTAGACCAGAAACTGTGTGCAAATACTCACCCAAAACACACACAAGCACTCATGCACACACACACACACACACACACACACACACTCTCACACTTTTACTGTTTTCCCATCTTGCTCAGTTGGATCTGCCCTCCAGTCTGTGAAGGATATCCTAAGCAGGTCCCATAATTTTTCGGACATTTTGGATACAAAAACTCAGACCAGTCCTTGAAACTTCCAATCCTGGGTCTTACTGAAAACTTCCCTCCCTCTCTCCCCTGGGCTCCAGCTGTCTGCTGAAAATGAGGGCCTTCTGTTTGTAGCAGCTACGGCTTGACCGCTCTCCTAGCTGCTGATTTCTGCCTCTCTGACTTACCCTACCCAGGTGCCCATGTCTTTTGATGACCTTACTTCAAGTGTCAACTCTTTCATGGGATACATTTTTGGATGTTGCATCTGGGGACAGCCTCCTGGAGTTGCAGGATATGCCATCTCTCGTGCACCTCCTCTTTCAGCTTAGCGGTCAGTCAGTAGTGAATGGTGTTTCATTGACAGACTCTTGCTTCTGAGGCTTCCTGTGTACCAGATGACCTTCTCAGGAGCTGCTGGTGGTGGTGCTCGATATCAACTGAGCTTTGCCATGTCCATGTTAGGGACTCATGTAGTCATGATGCACCACGACATACTGGCCATGCAGCTTGCTCCCTCCCACTGCCCATTCAATGATCTTGTCATTGTCTTGATCTTTGTCTTGCACAAAGGCTGGTCAACATCATGACCAAGCTGTTATTGCTCTCCTAGACTCTGGCAATAACCTCCAACTGACACCCTTAGCCCTGTAGTCTGTCTTTACCAAATAAGCAAGGTGATACTGTGTTAATGGAGGATAGATCACCCTAGTACTCAAAATCCTTAAACGAGTGTTTTCCATCTCATTCCAAGTAGAAGACATACTTTTTACAGGGCTTACAGGGCCAAGTGATTCAGCCTCACCAATTCAACAGCTGAATCTGCTCCCACTTGGCTCTAGCCACATTGGCTTTCTTGTTGCTCCTCAAACACACCAAGCCAGTCCTGCCTCAGGACCCATGCACTTTGTTTCCCCATCTGTCCGGATGTTCTCCTACTACCTTCTTGGCTCAACCCCACTTCCTTAGACTCTGCTCAAACATCTCCTTATCCTAAGTACCCTCCAACAACCCACATTAAATGTCAATCCTCTGAGCCTCTCAAGTCCTTTATTTTTTTTGTAACGGTTATCACCACTTGACATAATATGTGTTTATTTCCCATCTCTATGACCCACGTCCACAACAACACATAAACATATAAGTAGGTTAGCTTCATACACGAGGTCAGAGACTTTGCTTTGTTCTTCTTGGTATTCTCGGTGCCTAGAAAAATCTCTAGCAGGTACATGGTAGATTTTTAATATTTAGTTTGAATGAATGAATAAATAAGTCCAGTAATTAAATAATTAGTAAATCTGTTCCCTAAGTAGATATTTGAAACAGAAAATGGAATGCCTGCCTCCCCTTTATGCACAAGTCACACTAATATACACCTGACTTGAGCGAGAAGGACAGCTTGCCCTCTTCCACTGAGGAGCACAGCATTCCCCACAGGCAAAGGATCCCCAACCACCTTCTTGTCTGCCCAGTTCTCTCCTTACATAGAGGGGGATGAGTCAGTAAAACAGGTTTAGCAGCCTCTTATTAAATCCTGGGGGAGGGAGAAGTCTGACTCTAATTGTTGGCTCGTCCTGGAGCTACATTTTAAATTAAGGGTATTTGTCCCTGTAATTCTCAACTTTGGATATTTAGCTATATTTCCAGAATAAAAAAGAAAAAAAAAATCCTACTCAACATCTTATCACAGATTTATAACTACTTGCAGTATGTCCCCTTTAACTTGATTGTGTAGACTGTGAATTAAAACACTGTAGCTGACTTGCTTGTTCCATATCCCCCTCCACACTTGTTTGCATTCCAGGTTTCCTGTGTGCCCAGCAGGGGTCCTAGTATGTATTGGGTGCTCCATAAATACAGTCTTCTGAGCCTCCCTACTTCACATCAGTTATCTTTCAACTTCTGCCAAGTAGATGCTCCATCTTTGACCTTGTTTGCTTTGTTTCCATTAAAGTCACTGCTGCCTTCTGGATGGCCTCTGCACTTCTTACTCCTGCATGAGGGGTAATTGGGATGCTTAGCCACTATGAAGGTCGGAAATGATGTATACATCCTGAGCGAGCTTCTCCCTCCCTCCTCATCTTAAGTGACAAATTCTGCCAGAGCGCTCTGAGATGACATTACTGCAGTGCCTCCAAGAGAAGAGCTTTTTAGAATTTCATCATGATTGATTTACATTTTCAAAAAATATAGACAGGAGAGTCAGAGACATTGTCACATCAAATAAAAAAAGGCATTCCATCCTATGGCACCATCTACCGCCATTTGAGTGATAGGCAGTTCTGATAAGAAACTGTTAAATTAGAAGTAAATCTTCATCTTTCCATTTGAGGAAGTGGTCAATTTCTTTATCTCTGCCATGTCATTAGTTCTTTAGACACTGGGGCCACTGAATAATTTGATTCGTCTGGGACACTCCATAGCATTAGTAGTTAATACATCTTTGAAATAGCTTTCATATTCTGTACTACTGGTAGGTTCTAGTCACAGAATTATTCAATAAAGGATATCTTTACAGAGTAGACACATGAATTTTTCCCCCCAGTGGATTAAAAAAGGGCAGTGTTTCATGAAAGTACTGAATTAATTTGTGATAAGAAATATGGAACGAGGAAATAGGAAGGGACCCGGTGAACTCTACTCGGTGTTACAGATTGCCTTATAAAACCTTAATCAGACCTTCATCAACTTACTAACTCCAGATAGGTCAACTGGAAGTAAAACTTCCCTTTAACAAGCAAAGAGAATTGTTTTTAAAGGTAATCAGACTTTATATGTATAATCAGACTTTATATGTGTATATTTGTCTTTCTGAAGTGGGTTCGAAGTCCTTTATAAACCTCACTGTCCTCTAAGAAAGGCAGAGAAAGATGGCCATTTCCCAAAATATGAAGGCACAGCCAGGTTGGGCTTTGCTTAAGAAAGGGAGTCTACAGCAGGGTTAGGAATTGCTTTCAAGTTTCCTGACTCCTGGTTCAATGGTCAAGTCAGGTTTTATGTTCTGTTATGACTACAGTTTGCCCTGGGAATTTGACCAAGTGTTTTTCGAGAAGAACTTCTACATGAGACATTCTGCCACTACATATGCATTATAATTTACACATGTAAAATAAGCTAGAAGAGAAGAAATTGGCAGAACATTCAGATGCTTGTAAAAATGTGAACAAGTCTGTAAATTTCACTAATTGAGGTCCATTGAGGGAAAGGCCAGTCTGAATTCATAAGACTAAATTCTGAAATCTTCTAAGTAAATCGGGTTAAAACTTCAAAGTACACTAAGAGAAAAGAAGGAGCTGAATGAGTCCCTAAGCATAGTTTATATTCCAAGCACTATATTAGCAACTTTGTCTATGAAATTTAGTAACATGTAAGCTCCATGTGATGTAAATGTTATCATCTTCATTTTTAAGTTTAGGAAACAAAGGACCAGAGAGGCTAAGTGAGTCCCTTAAGCTCACACAACTAATAAGAGATGGTGGCTAAGAAAATTTATCTTCTGCTGCCCCATACTACAGCTTTCCTATTTCTGATAACACAAACACTGAAGTTAATCAGTGCAGCAAAGACAAAACCCAATCCTTGTCTACATCAATTTACCCACACTAGCACATTTATAATTAGATTTCTATACATAAATGCTTAGCGTAAAACTACTTGGAATATCCCTTATGTTAGGAACTGGAAATATATTCTTTGTATTTTAAGGGGCTAGAGGCAAGGGAGATTCTGGATTAATAGACCTGGTGAATTTTTTGTTTCAATCCAGTCTATGTTGTAATTAGAAGAATCAAGATTGCAGGGCGTGATATTTTCACTTTCATACTTGCTGGATCTTCTAAGAAATGGGCAAAGATACAAAAGGGAAAGAGCCCTGATATCATGAAACCTGATATTTGGACTGTTAAAACTGTTCTTTAACTCTGTGTCTACCATGTTTGTTTTCGTTACTGGATTCATTTGGTCTACTCATTCAACGAGACTGGTGCCTGGCTGAGAGCAAGCCTGAGGTGAATAAGCTCAAATCCTTCATTCCTCCATCCAGTCCATTATGTCTTTAATGAAACACCCATCTAATCAGGGCACTGGCAGGCATTTGAATGAATACAAAGATGAATGAGACAAATATTGGAGTTCACTGTAAAAGGGATGGGATGACGGCCGAGCAGGCAATGGTTCATAGAGTGAAAGGCAATCAGGATGTAGTGTGAAGGAATCTTCAGGATGAACCTGGAGCATTTGATGGTTCCAGAAAATAAGGAGATACTAAAAACAAAGCAAAAGTCTATCACGAGGCTATATGAAGGCCTTTAGGTGCCAACTAAAAGTGTTCCCGGTAGCCAAAGCTGGAACAATTTGAGCAACAAAATAAAGCAATACAGCAAAGTGATATTGGATAATACCCCGAAGTATAAAATACATACCCATGAGTCATAGGGATATTGGTAAATGACCAGATAGATAGATTCATTGGTAGATAGATAGAGCTAAATCTCCTCTGGAGAAATTGATAACTAGTCTATGTAGTTATTCCCCTTTTAAGGAAGTAAAACACAGTGTCCCACTCTCTAAGTGTGGGCTGCACAGAGACATTTTCAAAAGAAAAAGAATGACTCTGCAATGGATCACATTAACAAGCCTATGTTAAGCCAGGCAGTCAAGGTTAACATCAATAGTGAGAAGTCATGGTAGCATGTACCCTTGCTAGGATATGAGGAGAATGGCACTTTACCTCTGTGGACTTCTTTCCAAAGTGCATTACCTCAGTCTCCTGATGAGAAAAACAGACAAATCCCAACTGAGGGAGATTCTGCAAAATACCCGACTACTATCCTTAAAATTGTCAAAGTCATCAAAAATAACAAAATTCTGAGAAGCTGTAACAGCCAAGAGAAGCCTAAGGAGATATGATGGCTACATGTAATATGGTGTTCCAGATAGGATCCTGGAACAGGAAAAGGACATATGGGAAAACTGAGGAAATCTAAAAAAAAAAAAGTTATGGCCTTAAGTTATCGGAAGGCATCATTATTGGCTCATTATAACGTGGGAAACTGGATATGGGGTATAGAGGAACTCCCTGTAGTATTTTAACAATAATTCTGTAATTCTGAAACTGTTCTAAAAACATGTTTATTTTAAAGTTTGTGTTTGATAATGCTTAAGAGAAGAATCCATTTAAAATATATGAATTCAAAGTTCAACATCTAGAGCCATCGGACAGCTACTCTTGCTTAAAATTCACTGGTCAAAGACAAATAGAATTAGAAACCTGCTTTCGAGTTTATAGTAATAATCAGCCTCATTGTGTCCCTTTGCTACAGCGTATGCGAGAAGGAACAAAATTTCAGATGGCAAGGATGAACCTCCAACCGCTGGTCTGTTTCTCTTGTTCTTTTAGCTACTCTCTTTCCGGGAACCCTAATCTCAGGGCTGATAACTAATGGGATGCATATCAGAACATAGTTACTAAATATTCAGAACACAAGCTTTTCCTACCATGGAACATAGTTGCTTGAAGGATTACTTTGGCAAGAGATTATTTTACCATAAGAAATCATTTTAGGACTCTAGCTCTAGGAGGAAAGTCTAGATCCCCTAATTACGTCTTGTTTGCTGCAGTTTCAGAATAACTATTTGCCTGGGTTCACAAATTAGATGTTTGATACTTAATATTCAAAGATCGGTCCTCATAGAAAGACGCCACCTGTCAGTCATTTGTTGAGTATCAACTACATGGCAGGCATTCCTATAGTTGCTGAACAAAGGAGACTTATGAGCCCCTCCCTTAAATTTTGGTGTGGAAAGGCAATAATAATGTAAAGCAATAAGACATTTTTTATTGTTATGGATGCTTTGAAGGAAATAAAATGGAAAGTAACTTTGAGTAAAGGCCTCAAGAATGGCAAGGAGGCATCCAGATAAGGAACTAGATGAAGAATATTCCAGAGCAAAAACCCAAGGGTGCCTGGGTGGCTCAGTCAGTTAAGCATCTGCCTTCAGCTCAGGTCTTGATCCTGGGGTCCTGGGATCAAGCCCCTTGTCAGGCTCTCTGCTTGGTGGGGATCCTTCCTCTCGCTCTCTCTGTCTCTCTTTTTCTCTCTCATGAATAAAAAAATAAAATCTTTAAAAAAAAAAAAAAAGAAGTGCAAAAACCCGAAAATGGGGACTCACTTGATATGGAGAGCTGAGATTCAGGGAGATAATTCTGGTCAGCTTGCAGAAGCAGCATCTAAATCCTACATAGAAGGTCCCTTAGGCTATGGTAGATCACTTGGGTTTTACCCTAGGAACAGTCTGAAGCCAGTGGAGGGTTTGAGCAATAGAGCTGATTTATAATTGTGAAGGAATGCTGTCAATTCTGTGAAGAAGAAGTTGTAAGGGAAGACAGGACAGCATTAAGAAGCTATTGAAGTTGCTCTGGAAAGAGATAGTGAGATTATTATAGAGAGTTAGATTAAGAAAGTGCAAGTAGGATGGAGAGAAGGGATATATTTAGAACTTATAGGATTGCAGTTGGATTAGGTGTGGTAAATGATGGAATAAAGAATGACTCCTAGGTTTTAATTTTACCTGGAAAAATTTAATTAACTGACTTTGCCTAGATTTGGATGACTGAACCCAGTAATAGCAGAAGAACTGATTCATTTAAGAGCATGTCCAAGGTCTCCAGCCTTTGATCTCCTACTAAAAGTATATTTTCTTTTCATAGCAAATTTCAAATATCTCTGCATGTTAAAGTAAGGTGAAACCATCTGGGTATTATGTTGTGAAAAGCCTTTCATCATTGAAGAACATCAAGGGGGCCACCATCTCCTACCTCCAGCTACCCATCAAACTGGATCACCCATAGACTCTGTATACTGTCTAGCACCCCCCTCCATCCCAGCCAACTCTCAACTGCACTCAAATCCATTTGAGGGATTGTGAGTGCAAGCTTCAGAAGACTACCTACTACCAGATTTGGACAAGACAACTGCAAGATTTGATATATCTGGAGAGTTAGAATACCCAATATTTTTCCTAGATTTGATCACATAAAATATATGCCCCATTCTCTCTCTTTGTTTCTGTCTTTTTCTCTTCATGTTTTTCCAGAAATTTCTTCATTAGTATCTACTCAAATTCTAGTCCTCATTTAGCTTGGGATTGGGCATTTAGCTTGGGATTGGGAGTGCAGAGTTTTTGGGATAAGTCTGGGGCTCTCAGAGGTTGACAGCCCTCATTGTCCACCTCTTCTCTAAGAGGTAGGAGGGGCCAAAATGGAGGAGAAGAAGGACGGGAAGACAGGGAAGAGCAAAAAGGCTTTAAGATGTGGATTTGGGCATTGTCTCAGCAGCTTTTCATTCAAGGTACTACCAGAAGATTTGATTTCTCAGCCCAAAGCTCTTTCTGACTTGATGTCTGAATGATTTCTTTCTGCACGATGACTAGCTCTCTCAGTTTGCCTTGGACTGTGCTTTTCTGATTCCACCGATGTTGATCCACAGCCTTTGTCCAACGACCCCCTGCTTCCAGCCACCTGCTGTAGGTCAGGCTTGATCTGGACTTGCCTACTTCCAGATCTTCCCATGCAACATGTGGGCGAGAATCAGTTATAAAATGGGAATTGGCACCCCAATTTTCCCAGTCTGGCTCCCAGAGAAACAGAGGATTTTCATAAGGTAGTCTTCAGTGTCTTTTTATTATACTGGCAAAGTACAAGTGATCATGCCCACCATTGTTTGACAGCTACAAATATATTTGTTCTTTCTTAACCAAAGTATATCAATAAAGATGTACACAACAGAATATATAGAAATATATTCTGAATATATTAAAATACTTACTGTAATTATACATTCTGCTTAAATAATAAAAAAAAATGTGATCTTCCTGAACATGGTGAACCATTTCTTCGCCTCATACCAAGATAAAAAAGAGAGATCTATTCTATAATAACAAATTTGTAACTATAAATAGCCACTTCCCAGGAGCCTTTCATATATTTTTTCTTCTAAAAATAAACGAATTTCTGATTCATAGCTGATTAGTTAAGTTAAAACGAAAGTCTAGCTTTTACTTCATATTTTAAAATATGGCCTTTTGCATTAATATACTTCAAAAGGATTTTTTTTCCTTCAGGATTAGAAAACTAATATTATATGTAACTACGTCTCAATTACCCACATTTGGAAAACTCACGTTGACAATTCTTCATACAAATGTTTAATCCCAGTCTAGCTTACCCCTGCCTCCCACTTCTGGGTTGCCCCCTACTGCTGTCATTTGGCATGTGCTCAAGGAATGCAAACATATTTTAATATTAGTTCTCGCAAAGCATTAGCAGGGAGGTGAACCTCCCAGGGAAAATTCACATAGTGTATTTGAAAGTCAAATATGAAATGGTTTTGGATTATCAGTACCACCCTGGGTTTCCATTCGGACGTACAATGGAGACTCGCCTGTGGTACTGTGTTCGTAAGCTATGGACCGCACGTGGTTCATGGGGAAAAAAAGAAAAAAAAAAGATTTCTGAAATACAGATTAAAATAAGGAAGCCAGAAAGTGTGGTAGAAACAGTGGATCTTCATAAAGAGGGAGCTGGAGCTGACAAATGTTTTTACTTTTTCTTTTGCATGAGAAAATGAAGTTTTAAATGATATGCAGCTAGAAGCAGATGAAATTATAGCTCTCAGACACTTTATAATTCTGAAACAGAGATGTGATTGATTGCAAGGTGGCATCGCTCCTGGCAGTTTTGTCGGCACTTTCTGATGATACAGTTTCTTAGGTGAACTTCAAGTGCATCGGTGACACGCGCTACGCTTCAGACACGTTGAATGATTTTGAAGCTAATAATTTATGAGAGCTTTTGGGCCAAGTTATTAGATTCGAGTCAGGAGAGATTTATTTTGTTTAATCCTAGATTCCTTGCTGTGTATTCTGCTGATCTCATCTTATTTTGCTGGTAAACAAATCTGTAAAACTTTAATGTAGATGTAGCCCCTCTCTCACAAAGCATCATCCCCCTAAGGAATTTTCCCATTTGGAACACTTCCGTGAGTCAGTGGCTTGGGAGCTGCCGTGTTTCCTGAAAAGCAGGACGGATAGAACGAGGCATCTTAAGTTGGGATTCCATCAAGGGGAAACTGATAGGGAAAAGGAAATTATTTGTCCTTCATTAGGAAATTAAAGGACCGTCTACCACGGAATTGATCATATCCCTGGTATTTCTATTTGAAGTTGAGGATAATAGTAGATTTTAGAAAATGAAAGTAGATTTTAGAAAATAGTAGATTTTAGGAAAAGGTTCTTATGAACCTTTTAGGGAATGTAAATGCCAAATCAAGAGGAAATGCTAAAGTGTTATGACACAAGGTCTCAAGCCCTTTTCTTAGAAAGAGTTCTTTGGGCCGTGTGTTCTTTCTCAGAATCTGCTGAATATTTCGTATGTCAAATTTCATTTAAATTAAGGAAAATTTAAATCATTTTTACATTGCAGCTGGCTTGAAAAGAATTCCAGGGTCTATAAATCTATTTTTGAACTATTTTAAAATCATAATTCTGCTATATTTTTATTGTAGTGTGTGGAAGAAAGAAGTGTAAGTATGTGTTTCTATGTTATTTTTCATGTATCTTTAGGCATTCTTTTGTCTAAAAAAACCCATGGAGAAGCAGCTTCATTCTTCAGAAAAAGTGCATGTATGCACAATGCATAAATATGGAGATGGGACATTCCTCTTCACTTGGTCCTCAGAGTACACAAAAGAAGCCTTCACACATGGCCTGTTATTGCCATGGTTTGCCTATCTGACATTTTCTCTCCAGTGACCACTGCAGTGTTCCTGTGTCCTTATGCACTGAGCGCTGGTCTTCCTCTCAGACCGTGATGGCGTGCGTGTGAATGGCCCCATGAGGATTCTCCACTCCATTGGCCCTTACCGGATGCTCACATCTTCTCTCTTCAGAAAACTACTGCAGCTGCCTTTTCCTTCTTTGTGCCCTCTGGTCCATCCAAATGTACTAAACTGTCTACGAAATGTATGCACAGTGGAGTTGCGTAGCCATCGTGCAAAACTAGCGTCTGTGTGACTCATTTACTATCAAACACACTGAGGACTTGGAGGTTATTTTCATACAGAGCTATTCCAGTGAAATGATACCGCAGACATATTTAGATCATTGTAGACAGAGGTTAGATTCTACATTCTTGCTTTTTTCCCAAGTATCTTCAACCTGCCTTTTAGCAGGTTTTATTTGGGGGTAGGGTTGGGGCAGGGATGGGGAAGAGTTATGCTGTTCTTGTCACTTCTCATTGCTTTTTTCCTGAACATTTTTTTTGGTAGCAATATTCTTTGAGACATTCAGACTTAAAATCGTAATCATCTGTCTGTCCTCCCTCCCCTTTGCCATCCTTACTGATGCACCAAATGTTGTCAATTCTTTCCTCAAAAGCCTGTTTTAAATCCTTGTTTTCTTTTTATCATCAATAGACTGTCTTGGTTCAAGACATTAAATCTGATGTGGGAGATTTTCATCCTTTATTTTGGTAGATTACAATAACAAGGGTATTTTCAATCACGTGTTTCTCCTTTTTGAATCTTACACATACTAAGGAGAAGGGATGCGTTTGTCTGTTTTGCTCTGTTTCACAGACAGCAACATTGGAGAGAGGAAAAGCAGAGTCACTAAGGGCAAAAACGATCTGGAACGTAATTCTGATCTTACGTTTCTCATCCGTATACTTTAGCTCAAACTGCCAACTTCAGTAACCGAGTTATATTTATCCGTAAAGATGTTGAGTGAGTTGTTTGAAACAGTCCTTTGAGTTGTTGTGATCTTGAAATAACATCATATTTAAATTAAACACTAGTAAAGGGCCGGATGCATAGAAATTGCTTAATAAATGATAATCTTACCACTTGAAAAATTCTTTTGTAGGGATATGTCCTGATGGCAACCCTCTCAAATTACAAATGTATTTATATTGTATATGCATATATAATATATATTTATATAAAATTTTAAAATACCTTTATGTATGTATCAGACATATTTGTATCATTGCGCTCTTGTCTCTTGCCAAATTATCTCAGAAAAATTCTTTTCCTATGGATCCTCTTACCATTTGTAAGAAAAGATAAATACGATTCATATAGCAGTACTGTTTTGAAGCACCTGTCCTCAGAAAAAGGCATAATTTCTCAACAGGAGTCTTTAAATACCTGAGCCATGACGCCTATAGATTTCAAAAGAGGCATTCATTTATATGAGTAAGAAGTAGACCTAACAACCAATGAGAAATGGTTTTAAGATGGAAAGCAGATGGAGAGATGGTAATTTGCTTATCAGAACTGAGGAAATTAGAGCAAAAAGTTTGGAGAAGGGGGCGTAATGAGAGAGCAAGCCAGTTAAAACCACACAATTCTACAAATGCCTAGCGATCTGAAACGCCAGGTTTCCTGGTTGGAAAATCTACGCAAAAATCAGTTAGACCCTTCTCCGCCACGCCCCTCTGCGTTCTCCACAGCTGAGTACTTATCCTAGGTCCCTGCATAGGACAGAGAATGTAAACCAGAGTCTCCCTAACCAGGAGACGCCACGCATAGGAGAAAGCAGAATTGGGCTCTTGGACTGAAAACTGGGGAAGGGCCTTGTGTTCAAGGCGGTTCTGAGTGGTGAATGTGCATCTCTCTCCCTGCTCCGGGCCCCAGCTGTCTTCCAACTCTGGAACAATACACTGTGCGAGACTTGTCTAGGAATGAACAGGCTCACATATCTGTAGGAATCGTCCAACTAAAATCATCTCTGTGACCTTTCAGTCTACGCAGAAGCCCGCCAGTCACTAAGCCCTGCCCATGTGCACAGAGAGTTTAATTCCTCTTTTTTTTTTTTCCTAAGATTATTTATTTATTTGTTTTTGCTAGGGAGAGAAAGAGAGAAAGAGAGAGCATGTGGGGAGCAGAGGGAGAAGCAGACTCCCTGCTGAGCTAGGAGCCTGAGGTGGGACTGGATCCCAGGACCCTGGGATCATGACTGTGCCGAAAGCAGACACTTAAGGAGGGAGCCACCCAGGTGCCCCCAATCCCTATTTTTTATAGCAACTTACTCTTAAACGTAACTAAACAAAGATACCAAGGCATTTTAAGAAAGCCTCTTAATGTGAAAGGCAGAATATAATCCTGACATAAAATAAAATCAGAGAAAAGAAAAAGTACAGGAAGCAGAATACTTCAACATATGATAATATTTTCAGGAACAGAGAAGATAATATTTTACAGAGAGAGAAAGAAATGACTCTTATAAAAAATATCACAAGTTTTAAATGGATTGGTATATTTGGAAGATGGAGTTAAAGAAATCTCTGAGAGAGAGAAGGGAGGAGGAAGGAAGGAAGGAAGGAAGGAAGGAAGGAAGGAAGGAAGGAAAAAGAAAGGGAGGGAGGGAGGGAGGAAGGAAGGGAAGTAGAATAATCTATGTTATTTGGAGGAGACAAAATGTCAAACTAAATGAAATTCCAAAATGATGAAAAGAAAGAATGGAAACTTTAAAAAAAATGATTAAAAAAAAAAGATACAAAAACATGCAGAAATTGAAGGATACTCCCATGAAGTAAAACTGTTTTTGAATTTATGTATGCCAGAAGTAAAGAAAATATCCTAATAGGTTCTAGGGGGTAAAGACCATTAAAATGAAAGACAGTGAAACATCAGATATTTCCGCTTAATACGCTGGACACTAAGAAAGTGGAGGGATTTTTTTTTTAAACTTCTAATTCAATATCCCTTTTAAATGTTTATTTTTATTTTAGGAAGGAAATACATAGTTTAAAAGCAATTGATGGTAGGTCTCAAAAAATAACTTCCTAAACACCTTTCTTGGAAAGCTTTTTGAGGCTCTGAATTACCCAAACAAGAGACTAAACCAACAGAGAAAGATGAATAGACGGTCAGCCTCAAGACAAAAGAGTGATTCCAGAGTATGAGGAAAGAGGAATGAATACAAGATGACTACTAGAAAGTTCAGCATTTAAAAGTAAAAATTTAAATTGGAGATGGAATGAGAGTAAACATTATTTTTGCATCAGTAAAAATATGATGAACGTTTTATAAACAAAGGCACCATACTAAATCATGCGTTGAGAAACAAGCTGTGCTTTAGGAAATGTGTAATACTGAGTGTAAAGAGAGGTATAAGCAGGTGAATGGTAACATCCTTTCCTGGAACTGGAGCCTGAAGGAGCATGGGTCTCCGTGGCAGCCCCAGAAGGAATCCAGGGAGAGTGGGCATCTATGCGATGGGCCGACGGTAATAGAAGAATGTTCACAAAGTTCCAGTCTTCCCACAGTGACACTGAAAATCCTGGAACTTCAGCCTAAATCTTCTTCCATCCTCCCCTGTCCAAGTCCCTTACCCCACACCCCTCCGCCTAGAGAGGCTCCTCTATCAAAGGTCCCTGAAGAGAACTGGTACGGGAGATGAATCTCATGAATGACAGGAACACAGGAGACAAAGGCACGCTGGACCTGTTGCCAGGGGGGACTCGAACCCTCTTAATTCTCCAACTTAAAGATAGGACTATATAAGGAGGTAGTTTTTAATTCATTAGTATTTTAATAGTTTGGCTGGCTTACACCTTACTTCTAGAAACAAGACAGCACTGGGAAGCTAGGCAGGATGAATCAGAAGTTACCCCCCTCTCTCTACACATGTTTATGATTCTTGGAATCGTCGCCATGTGCCAGGTTCTGGGCTGAGCCCTTCAAGGCATGTGGATATGGATATATTTGTTTTTGTGCTTGTATGTATTTTTTTTCCTAAATGTGGACCATATGATATAGTCATCTTTTCGATTCTTTAATTTTTTTCCCCATACCTAAAATTCTTTAAAAAGGGCCTGACTTATTTTTGGAAAACACATGCTGGGCTCCAGCTATCCTCAGTCCCTCTAGCAGGTTCTTAGAAATCATACTTTGATTAGTCGAGTTCAAATTATTCTTGATGCTGGGTGGCCAGATTCAGAAATTTATTGGTGTAATCTTGGGCAAAATATTCTTGTCCTGGTTTTCTCAGTCTATGAAATAAGGAAGCTGGACCAGATGCGCTATAAATAGCTTTCCAGCACTGACTTTCTCTGATCCTGGGACCCATAATACCCAAATGTGGTTTTAGAAATCACACGCTTTTTTTTTCTTTTAACAACTTAAAGATATAATGCATATAATGTGTCTCGTCAGCATTTCCCATGGTGACAAGAGTGCTTGGGGTTCATTTTGCACTTCTGGTTTTCCAATAAAGTGTTAGGTAGCACTTTCAATTGACTAAGAAATGTGGTAACCTAAACAAAAGAGTTACAGGGTACAGGAGACAGTGTGGTTTAACTGAAGACACAAAGTGTCTTATGAAGTCCCTAGAAGGGCCGCAGTAATGTTTATAAAAAATAGACTCCTCCCCCCACAACATGGGATTTGGATAATAAGAACACTAATCCTCTGAATTGAATTTAAATAATTTTCTTTTGAGGTATCTAAATTCTAGTTCCTGAAAGTTTCTTGATTAGATCATAGCAAATGACTCGTACCATTTATGTGAAGCAAAATGATAATAATGAGTCTCAACTAAAGATGGCATTGAATTGGAACCCAACTTCTGACACTTCTGGGTTCGGTTCCCCTCCAAGGGAATTATTGAAAAGCCTCTCCCCAAAGAACTAAGTGAGAAAGTGCTCTGCAACTGTATTTTTGTTATTGAATGCTATACATGATCATGGCGAATTATTGACTCTGTCTCAAATTTATTGCTAATGTCCAGCGCATGCTCACTCTGATACGCTGATATATACTGGATACAAACAGGGTAGAGAACCCAAAAACGTGAATGTGAAAAATATACCTTAATACCACCAAAGGGGTGCCGAAGGAAGAAGAGAATGGATTTTTAAGAACAGCTTAGTCTATGCCTGAGCCTTTTATATGTTACCAGATAGAGTCCTGAGCGTTTCCCTAAGTGGGTACTCATTACTGCCCCAATGTCATAGACTAATGCCTGGAATCTAGGAGAGACTAATGGTCTCCGTCTCATGCGAAGGTAGGACAAGCAGTGTTAGGATTTGCATTCAGATCAATCTGCCACAGAAGTCCAGGCTCTCTACAACCTCATATCCCTGTGGTTCTCAAACCGTGTCCCTACGCCTGTGGGTGTGTGGGCTCACCCTTGACCTTTCTGATGACTGGTACTATTAAGAATCCTGGCATTCCAAGGTAACACCCCGAGTCACTCTCTCTGTATTGGTCAAACAAATCTCCTTGACTTAACAAGATCACTGGACACGAATGAAGAATTTTCCTTTTTTTTCCTGGGAAGCCCATTATGCTGGCATATTTCTATTGCCTCTTGACAGTCCCAGAAACAAATTCTTAACAGTAGGTATTGAGTTCCTTCAACTCAATTATCACCGGACCAAGTAGGGCTGTATTTTGTCTCCACTCTATCTTGAAAACCTAACACAAACTCCCTGGGTGGTGAAGGTACATCCTTAGAATGAGCATTTGTTTTCAGAGCTAAAATTAATAAAGGTCTTCCTGGAAATGAACATTACATGGTTTTCTGGGGGTGCACACTCAGAAGCCAAAAGGTCTATGCGGCACGTTCACATGATATTGTGAACATGGGCTGGTACTTAGGCCTTCCTGGAAACATGTTTTGATCCTTTTTGATCACACTAATAATACACTATGAGGTGTTGCTCTGTGGGATGTAGTTAAAGCTTATTTGAGCTTCGGCGACCACTGGCACTTTCCTGGGGGGAAATATCAGAACATTTTTATTTTTATCTCAATCACTGCAGAAAACTTCATGGAGAATAGTCTCTGTCAGTGATATAGGGCAATTGCTGTCACAAATCTTATTTGAAAAGAGACGGTCTAAATAGCCAATACACTGTGCTGGGAAGGGGTGAATAAAGAGAGTTGGTGGTAAATGTCTAACCTGCCCTTGATCTGGGGCTGCTGGGGGGTAGGGGGTTGTTACTGTTGTTGTTGCTGTTTTTCGAATGAGGGTGTTAATGTATGATTTTGTCCACAGTCTTCCCAGCAAATGTTATTCTAAAAAACTAGGTTTCCCCCCGCCGCCCCAAATATTTAAGACATTTTTCCTGACTCTTGACTCAGATGGTTAGGTCATAAATTATTTGTATGTGTATATGGGTGTGTGAGAGAGAGAGAGAGAAAGGATGTCCTTAAATGTGAAGAACTTTAATACACACCTTAAAGTATAAAAACAGTACTTTTATTCATTTTGTCAAATAGTGGGATAATAAAATATATATTCTAGGAAACATGGGAGAAAATGAAGTTTTCCTAAATTTATTTAAGAAAGACATTAGTCATACTAGGTCTTTCAAAGAGTCAAATTGGTAGAGTTGTTCTTTGACAGAAAACTACACTGAATTTCCCCCAGTTGAGAATGGCATGATTAAATCTACTGAAGAGAACAGATTAAAATTACGGCACACCATCTTGTAAGCATTTCCTGTGTCATGATTGCTAGCAGTATCTTTCCAATATCTCTTTCTTTATTGTTTGAAAGCAGGGGCCCACTGGAAAGCTGATTTACTCATGAATGCAAAGGCTCTAATCCCTGATTCAGAGCCATCCTGAGTTCCTCCCCTCAGAGCTTCCTCAAACCACTCACTAAAGTCCTGTCAGAGCTCTTAATGATTTTCTATAAACCAAAAGCTACTATGAGTTATTATTTTGAGAATGTGCCATATCACAGGCTGTAGCTTTAGCTGTGTTATGTTTTCTGAATTCACCGGGGGAAAAACGGACTTTATTATTGCTTTCTTCTCAATGGTTAAGAAGAGCAAGATTTACTGTAGAAGAGATTGAGGGAGAGAAATCGTGGGAGCAGGAGAGAAAAGGACAGCAAAATCACTTCCTTAGAGCAAACTTCAAAGGTACTTAAGTATTTCATTTTCAAATTTGGGCTTCCCCAAACTGGTTTGTTTACAACCAATTTGCTGGTTCATTGGATTTTGGATTTTGAAATTTTGGGAGATCCACCTGTACAGTGCCCACAAGTGCACCAGCAATCCCCCCACCCCCCACCCCCATCTCTCTGGTCTTCTAGGTTGAGAGGCTGCAGTGCGTGGGTGGTGGGCTCCCTCACTTCCCTTCTCTTTCTCTGATGAACAGAAAGATCTCCATGCAAATCATATTTGACTTGTTACTGAAATTTACTTGATTTCAAGCTTTAAGCTTTGGGTTTGTTGTGTCTTTCCTCCTGCAAGACACATTTTTGTTTGTTTGTTCTTAAATGGGTGGTCTTGGGACAACACCCTGGTCTCTGTATCCTAGATCCTAAAGATCTAGAGACCTTTAGAGCATGTTTAAGTTCTTCATTCTGGAAAGTCTGGTTGCTATTTTGGTGATTCTCTCTCCCTCTCTCTCCCCCTCTCTCCCCCTCTCTCTTTATATGTGTATGTATACTGAGATCTACGTCTAGGCAGAATACTAGATATGGTTCTTGTCTCCATGAAGTTTAAAATTTAGTGAGGCATGTTGTCAAGGAATTAGGGAAAGAAGAGCTGAATGAAATGAGAAAAATTCATAACCCAGCTGGCTGGCCTGAAGTTCATGGCTTTTCCCTTACATGTGGTCCAGCGTCACACAGCATCCCCACCTCTCACTGATGGCGATTGATTCCATTCTCTCCTCTCTTCCTGCCTCCCCCTTCTCTCCCTTAGCTAATGACCTTGCTTTCCTGTTTCACCTTTTGTCTCTCATGCTGCTCCAACTATGTAGAAACTTGAAACAGTCTAGTAATTGTGTATTTGGGAGAGAAGGAGGAGGTGACTGGTATGGCAGAGTGTAAAAACAGCCAGAAGCCAGCCCACAAGAGAAGGTTTAAATTGGTTTTAATTATTAGAGTAGAGTGAAATCTCAATGACCCTGGGATCTTATTGTCATAGTGTCACCTGGACAGCCATGGGTCCATGGGTACCTGTCTGATATGTCAGTCATGTAGGGGGAAAGAAAAAATGGACAGAATAAGTTTCATAGGGTAGAAGAAGGAACTTGCTTCCTACTCGTAACTTAGTTGAGCTTCTATGCATTGGTTATGTTGCCGTGAACAATTGCATGTATAATTGATGAACTTTTAGAATACAAGTGAGGTCCAGAGCTGACCACCAAGAAAGAATTCTTGAGATGCCTTTGGTGCAAAAAGGTGATTTTATTAAAGCACCAGGGCAGGACCCTTGGGCTGAAAGAGCTGCACTGGGGTCCTGAGGAGTGGCCCATTATCTACCTACAAGTTGGGAGAGGGAGGTAAGGAAAAGGAGGATTTCAAAAGAACTTTCATATGCTAAAGAGGACCTACCAGATACCAGAGGCCTTGCCATGTCAAGTTCGGGTTGTCCCCCCCACCCCATAGCTAGGCATTAATATTAAGATAGCTGGGAGATTTGGGAAGAATTTCACACATGACCCACCCTGGAGTGGGGGTGGGGGGGGTTGCATGGTGTCAGCTTCTGCTTTGTCCTCAGCTTGCCTTCTGTTCCCTCATCATGATGATACTTTGATGAGGAGGAGAATAATCATATGTTGTAGTTATTTATAATGAGAGTACAAGTTGAGAAGATCCAAGGAAGATCTAAGGTTCATCTCTGAACCCAAGAAATGTTCTGCCTAGAATTTTATAAGAATAATATTGTGTGCATGAAAATAT
Organism: Enhydra lutris kenyoni; assembly: GCF_002288905.1. Lineage (NCBI taxonomy): Eukaryota > Metazoa > Chordata > Mammalia > Carnivora > Mustelidae > Enhydra > Enhydra lutris. The sequence goes on from NW_019154095.1 coordinate 12,566,925, forward strand.
ATATAATGTATAATACACAATATATAATCATGCATAATATAATGCAATATTGCATACATACATAATATAACTATCACTTCAAACCAGACATTCTGCCCAGGTCCAAAGCCTACTTTCATTTCTCTCATTGAATACGTTAAATCCCCTTCCGGATTGTTTTTGAAAAACAGTGTGTCAATGAGAGGTAAAAGCTTGAGGCGTAATAATGAATCTCAGACTTTTAGAGTGGAAGATGTTTTTATTGAAGTTAACAACCTGTTGAATAGTTACTTTGAAGTATTCTCCTGTATGGAACAAAGTTGTGTTTAAAAAAAAGAAGACCTGCACTTCTAATGTCTAATCTACCTCTCAGGGCTTTATGCCTTTGTATTTCTATCTGTTATAAAACCCGTTATTTTGAATCAATATTGTGTTTTTTGTCTACCTTAGCCAGATTAAATGTCGTCACTTAAAATTGCTACGACAGACTTCAGTCGTATTTTTATCACTCTCCACGGTAGAAGATCTTTTAAAGTATGAGGCTCTTGTAGTGTGTTGGCTTTTATTAGCCGTAACAGCTCTAAGCACTAACACTTCATGAGTAATTCCTATGTGGCAGGCAGACTGAGTACTTTAAATGCACTGCCACCTTTAATTCTCATAACCATGGAGGCAGGTACTGTTATTTTCCTCACTTTACAGATGAGAAAATTATGATTTGTAGAAGTTTAGAAACTGGTCCAAGGTCACATAGCTATTTACTCCTTGAGCTGGGATACTAATTGAGTTCTCTCTCATTCTAGAATATATTATCTTACCTGCTACAAATTAGTTGCTTCTCATTCTAAGTGGACAGAAGAGTACCCTACTTAAGATTCTGCTTCAGCTGTCCTAATTCCTATGGTTGGTTTATTGAAGGTATAATCAATACACAGACATTTGAAGTTAAATTTGAATAACTCAATAAGAAACCACATTTAATTAATAAAACAAAGTGTCCAGTGTAAGCAATTTAGTTTATTTACAGTTTTGAATAGAAAGTGACCCCTAGTTTTAAACTGGGCTTTTTCTTACGTATAGTCAGATTAATCTGTCTTTGTAACAAACATCCCTAAAATCTCAACTGGTTAAACATAGCAAAGACTAGTTCAAGTTCTGGTTAAAAGTGGCTGCAAATTTAATCCAAACAAATTTTCTGTTCTATGTATTTGTGCCCTTCCCATCTCCTAAGTCTTTGGAAGTCTCCCCTGTATCCTGTGCATTTGGTCAGACATTGGGTGAAAAGAAAGAACGGGGAAGACCAAGCTGGAGAGAGCAGGGATTGGCATACGTAACTTCTGCCTGTGGGCTATTGACCAAAAGTCAGTTACAGTACCTGTAAGGGAGAAAGGGTGATGTGGTTTGGCAGTGAGTCTGGAAGCAAGCCTGTGAATATTGGTGAATAAGTAGCCAGTGTCTGCCATGCCTTTACAGACTTTAATGTGTAATGACTGACAGATTCAGAAAGTATACAGGTCAAAAAACATCCTCAGATTTTCATGTTTACTATTACCTGACAGATGATTGGTCCTTAACCTGTTTTCTCTCAGTTATAAGTCTATAGACATTGTAAGGCGCATTGCCAGTAGCTGGGCTGATAATAACCAAAGAATATTTAGATTTAAATATAAATTTAAATATATATTTATTTTGTATTTTTTTCCTTAAAATTACAGAACTTTCCATGTCATTTATCCCTACATGTATCTTTAGTACCTGTCAGAATTTTGTTTTTGTTTTTGTTGTAGTTCTTGTGAGAGCCTGATATACGGAGTTGAAGTTCAATTACATACCTGATGGCTTACTAATTGGGTGTTCAGTGGCACAAATTTGTGATTTTACATATATACATGTATATACATATATATATGTGTATATACATATATGATCTTAATATATATATATATTTTAAGATTTTGTAAATTTATTTGAGAGAGAGACAAATAGTGACAGAGACAGCAGGAGAGAGCATAGGTGGGGAGGAGAGGAAGAAGCAGGCTCCCACTGAGCAGGGAGCCTGACCTGAGCTGAAGGCAGCCACCTAACCCACTGAGCCACTCCAGCAACCCTCAGATTTGTGATTTTTTTTTCCAAATTGAATAATGTTTAGTATATCAATTTTACAGCATAACTTTATGAAGATTTGACAGTAATTAATCAATTTTAATTAACATTAACATGCATAAACATGCGCTATCTTAACAGTGAGTTAAGAAACCAGATGTTAAGAACAAAGCTTTTTTCTATTGTTTCAAGACTTAGATTAGTTTTTATTGTATACTGCAGATATTTTTCTGTCACCACCGATTTTTAATATGCATTCATAAAAGACGTTACTCATCGTATGAAGGTAGCCAGTGTGAATATGTCTAACCACTTTCTTTATTTCTTTCACCCTCCCTCAATATCTTTACTTTATTCTCATGGATTATTTATTTTGCAGTGTTGATGCATTTTTGATAAAATTAATCTGTTATTCTTTCCTCAGTGGGTCATTACCATGAGACTTCATAGTGTTTTTCATTTGCTCTTCTTTGAAATTTTGCATTGTCTTCATTTATTAAGTTGAGACTTTATAACTTGCAACATCTCAAGTGCATAGTATACCACATTTAGTATAATGAGAAGATGTAACCTTTTTTACCCTATGAAAGTTCTCCAAAACTCTTTGATTTCAAATAATATTACCTCTTTCCCCTACAGCCTCAATGTAAAAAATTCTCATTACTAATGATGCTTTAGTCATACATATATCTTTGAAATTTGACTCCTTTGTTAAAAATCCTACTTGCTAGCCTCTTTTTTACATTAACTCTCTTAAAGGAAGTTTAAAATATATGTGGCCAAAAGAATAATATTGGAGAAAGTACCGTCATGTCCTGCACAGAAACTAATGGGCACAGGAGATCGTTTGCTTAATGGAATAAATAAGAATGAGGAAGTGTTACTCTGTGTGTACTTAATTGTGTCCAATGTGTGTTCAAGAAACAAAGTCAAGGGGCCACAATGTCAGTATTTAGAAGATGGTAGATTGACCTTTGATTTGTCACCAAAGGCCAGTTTCTTCTTTATAGGCTGTAATATATATGCCATCAGGTTGAAATTAATAGATCTCTTTTTAGCTTTTACATATCAAACTATGCTATATATAAATGGCATACTGAAAATATATAGAATTTTTTGAGTAAGCTAAAATGTCTGAAGGTGCTCCGTAGAAACTGACTGTTATGGGGAAAGCTTACAGCCCTCTAAGTATTTAAATTAAAATCAAAATTTGGAAACTATACTTAAAACAAAGATTTTCACAGGCTTTGCAGAAGTGGGGAATTTTGTAAGCAAGTGGGGAATTTTGAGTGTATTGAAGCTTAAGTGCTGGTTTGTTTATTCCTCCAGTGATACTAAAGTTACCACTGTTCTTCACATGACAGGCTGTGAATTTGCTCTGTTTAATGGTTTCCAAAGCAGTTGGAAGATGTGACCCTCCAGAGACTTTGAAGGGATTTGATTTTTGATGCCTAAGTACTGTTGAAAAAAGTTCAGGTATTGAGAGAGTGTATAAGAAAATCTATAGGGGAGATCAATTTCATAAGTACTTTGTAAGAGCATCAGACAAGAGTCTCACTTGACACAGAATATAGGAGTTCTATGCCAAAAATTTGTCAACACACTTGATCTTGCAGACAAAAATATAGATTTGAATTTACAGAGTATGATGTCCTGTCAAAATGCTGATCACTCCACAACTGAGTTCAACAATAAATTCCAAGAGGCTTGTGTAACCCATCACTGATAGGATTCCTAAACATGAATAAACAGTTTGTCCACAGCTCTGCTAAGATGTGAATTTGGATCACGACATGGGTAATAAATTAGTATATGAACTATTCCATACAGGGTTATAAATTATTAGCCAAGCACTTATGAATATTCTCTTTCATAAACCATTCTATAATACAAGCAGACAGTTCTCTGTCAGTCTAAATGGATGCATTTAGGGTATAATAAGTATGGCTGGGAGGACCCCTCTGGATCAGTAATGGTGGCAGCAATGCCTCTGTTGGGAGGATATAACATTTATCAATAACCAGTAGTCTGCAAAGAACATGGAAACATCTGGAAAATTTCCAAATGCATAGGAGAGCAGATCTATACAGACAATTGCAATGTGGTGTGGGTCAGGCCAAAGACATTTGGGTTAATCAAATTTTATGGTTAATAGATACCTTGCATGCATGTGTAATTTTCAAGGAATCAAAGTACACTGAATCCAATTTATGCAAAAAACATTCTAACTATTGCTTAATAGTTGATCATTTCAAAAGTATTTTGGGAACTTAGAAAGACTTGGGGATGTAACTAGGAATCTCAATGATTATTTTACTATAAATATTTACTATAAATATTATCTCAATGGTTATTTTACTATAAATATTATGAGGAGCTTTCTGGTAGATGGCACACTGGACCATGAAACCCTTGTTTACCTTCTGCCATTGATATTTCAGAAGGTGGAAGTGAAGGCTTTACTAAGGATTTGATTAATTTTTCAAATTAAAGAAATAATCACAATCCCATTGAGTATAGATAGGCAAAGTTCTTCCTAAAGGGCAGTTGTAATTTTTCACAAATGATAAAGAAAGAAGATAATTTCCTCTGGCTCTTGCTGGTAATATACTAAATATGCAATAATTTAATCCCCAGACAAGGAAAAAATGTTATTTTCTTAAATAGCCCTATATCCCTAGGGATATAGGGACCCAAAATGACAAATTGATCCAATGTCAAACCATGGCTTGTATTTTTCTGACTTATTTCAAACCATGGCTTGTATTTTTCTATGAGATTTTACACAGGTACCAGCAGAGTACCTGATTGAGTGATTAAGAGTGTTTCTAGAGTTGGAAAACCTAGGTTCAAGTCCCAATTCTACCAATTATTATTTGTGTAACTCTGGGCAATATAATTAAAGCTCTTCCAGTCTCTGCTTCTTCAAAAAGTTGTAGTAACATCTTTTATTTTTGTGACAATGAAATGAGTTAGTACCACATAAAACAGTGCCTAGGATATACTAAGTATATCATTCTATATATATATATAATATTCAATATACATTCAATATATATTATATATATAATAACATCAAAAAATGTTATTACTATATTTATGGCTATCATGGTTCTGATTCGTCAATGGCAACCCATGCCCATGCCATTTTCTTTCATGACTCTGTGCATTTGTTTTCCTCTCCACCACCGTGAGCTCGTTCTCAATAGTCTACCAGCCAACCTACTATTTCATCTCAAGATACAGCTCTGTCAAGTCTTGGTTGAGCTATTTCTAAGTCTACCCAGTGTTATTTCCTATCTCCTTTGTGTCTGTATCCTGCCTTATCTAATTCTCTATGACTTTAAGAGCAACTTTGCATTTGAAATATTTCTTCACATCTCTCCCACTGGACAGTGAGCTTCTGGTAGACAATGAACCCGGTGTCACAGAGAGGAGGCATTTAATATCCAGATGCTTCTGAAGGAAGGAATGGACAAATGGTATGCTCTCTAATTTCATTAGCTTCAAGATTTTGAATCTTCTGGCATGAGATTCACATATACAATTTGTAGGTGTTGCAGCCGTCATTTTTAAGGATGACGATGACATCTTTTTTTTTTTTGTAATGGGTACTGGATTGTCATTTGCTTTTTAAAATTTATTTTTCAAGTTATGTTGCATTTAGGGGAAATTTAAACACTAAGGATACAGAGTGACAGTAGATGCTTCATCCTCTATGTAGCAGCCTCCTATCTCCCTTCCCGGAGATACACTTGCCAAGTTCAAGCACCTGTGTATGGCTGTGTCTCTCTCACACATACCATTTTTATATAAATATATTCTGTTGTACCATTTTTTGGTGTCTAATAGAAGTAGATTAGAATTTTTCTGTATCGACAGCATAATAGATTTGTCTAGATTGTTTACAGATGTATAATACTCAATGGGAATTCATTCCACAGAGTGAAGGTTCTCTGATTTAGGAGCCCCGGGGGAAGGCGGTGCCTTTTCTAGTCTGGCTGCTTTGCTTGGGGGCATCCATGTGGGTATTAGTTCTATTTCTACTCAGGGTACCAGGCACAGGAAAGCAAGCCCCTTCCCCCACCCCCCACCCACCTACTCAGAGTCATAGTAGGAACAGTAATTAGTGGGGGGAGGAAGGCTTTGACTCCCTATAAATTAATCATTTTTATTCCTCAATAATAAAAAAAATTCAAATAATTTTTATGCAATTTATAAATGTGTAGTTCAAAGAAAGTTTAGCCCCATGTGTGTGAAGCAAAAACTTTCTTGAGCATGACATTAAACTTGAAATCAGGGCTGCTGTGGCATTCTGTTGGGTGAGCCGATAGATGTTTCTTTTCTGATTATGAAATTGGAACATATGAGAAAGCAAAAGCAAAAAATGATAAAAAAATAGTTAATATGGTCTAAGCAGGGTAACTGTTTAACCTTTCACAATTGTTATACATTATTATTTCATAAGTTGGTGCTTCACTTAGTAAAATATCCTAAACGCTCTCGATGACATTCTGTTGTCTTAGCAACATGAATTTTACACTCTGGAAGTGTGCTGTGATTCACTTACACATTTTACAAATAACCAACTTAAAAACCTACCATTGTACTTTTTATTTCCAGTTCTTTGGCTGTTATTAATGATACTGATATGAGTACATATCTTTTATTACTCTCAGATAAATTTTTTAAAATTATACTCTACGAGTATAATTTCTGGTTTAAAGAACACAAACAACACTGTAAAACTTTTCCTTTTTTTTTTTTTTTTTAAAGATTTTATTTATTCATTTGACAGACAGAGATCACAAGTAGGCGGAGAGGCAGGCAGAGAGGGAGGAGGAAGCAGGCTCCCTGCTGAGCAAAGAACCTGATGCAGGGCTTGATCCCAGGACCCTGAGATCATGACCTGAGCTGAAGGCAGAGGCTTCAACCCACTGAGCCACCCAGGCACCCCTGTAAAACTTTTTCATAGGTAATGTCAAATAACCACCTAGGGAGAGGGTAACAATTTAGTCATCCACTCGGTGCCACTGTTGAAGAAGATACTCATTCCCCTCTGCTAATTGTGGATATCTTGTTTTCTTTTTTCAGTTCACCTACTTGAAATGTGGTTCTAAATTTTGTGATGTGTATCACTTTCATTATTTTGTTGCCATGTGGTATGTATGTGGTTTTTGTTGTTGTGGATGAAGAATACTTTATATTGTATAGACACTAACATTTAGCTATCAAACATTGAAAATATTTCCCCTGTTTTATGCTACTTAGTTTCTTTGTTTTGATATGCAAAATATTGAAAATTGTAGAGAAACCTGTATAGTATGTGTTTTTTCTTTGTTTTTATGTTTAAAAGGACTTCCCATTCATAGATTTTTAGCTTTAATGTATATATCATTCCGATAAATAATAACTTTTAACTTCTTTTAATTTCATTTTACACATTTATCTTTTTTTAACCCAAGGGAATGGGATGCACTGGTATAACAATGAGCATCCAAATGCAAGAGAAATTACATATTCCTCACATAATACTCTAGATGTAGACTGGTGGTCTAAAACAGGGAAGCAATTCGGCATGTGCAGACTTCCAGGGACCTAGTATTTTCCATCATGTTGCTACTCCATTTCTATTTCATTCATTCATTCATTCATTCATCTATATATTTATTTATCCTGTTGTTTTTAGTAGTATTTTATTATTATTATTATTTGCCCTTACTGACAGAATCAAATGGTCTTACCAGTAAAATAGCTACTTTCCAAATTGTTGGAAAGAGAAAGAAAAACAAAAGGACGAGTACTTTCAATTAAAACATACACGAGCACGCGCATGCGCACAGCACCCGGAAGTTGCTCATAATACTGTCGCTCCTGTTACTTGAGCTGGGACTTATTTCTAGGACCACAGCTACCTGCAATGGATCCTGGGTATATTAGTTTGCTAGAGCAGCTACCAGAACAAAGTACTGTGAACCAGGTGGTTTAAACAGCAGAAATTTATTGCCTCACAGGATTGGAGACAAGAAGTCTGAGATCCCGGCATTAGCAGGCAGGGTTGCTTTCTTCTGACAGCTGGGAGCAAGACTGTGTTCCAAGGCTGTCCTCTAGCCCCCCGCGGTGCTGGCAGTCTTTTGCATTCTTTGACTTCAGAAGCATCAACCTGACCTCTGCCTTTCTTTTTACAAGTGTTCTTCCTGGGTACATCTCTCTGTACCCCCATTTTTTTTTCTTCTTATAAGGGCACCAGATATATTGGAATAGAGCCCACCCTTATCTTATCTGATTTTCTCTGGAGTTACCTATTTCCAAATAAGGTCACATCTGAAGTCCTGGGGTTAGGACTTCAATATATGAATTTGAGGGGTTCACAATTCAACATTTAACCTTGAAAATCCAGTCTTTCCCTTGGTGAAGAGGAGGGTTAAGGGACTATAGAGCTGCAAGCTAATCGTCCCTGGAACCACATCATTGTTGTCCATTGTAACTTTACAATATAGAAACACTATTTTAAATAGTTCAGAATAGACTGAATCTTTCATTGTGATATTAATAAGACACACATTCAGCGTTTGCTAAACTCACAATTAATTTACAAAGTAGACACTATTTTTTTCTACTTAAAAGATGAGGAGAGTGAGGCATAGACAAGTTGAGTGACTTCCCTAAAGTCAGGGAGTTATTGAACAAGTAGCAGAGCATGGATTGAAATTCAGTGGCCTGTGATTTCAGGACCTAAGCTGTATCTTATGTCTAGTGGACTCAAATATAAAATGAGAGCAATGATATGTATTTAAAGGTTTTCATTAAGCAATGTGTATATAAATGACCACCCAGTATTTTGCATGGATAGGAACCTCAAAAAAAAAAAATAAATAAATAAAAAAATCATCCTTCTCCACTCTGTCCTTCTCAGTGGTCAGATCAATTCTCTGGTATCAAAGCATAGAATGTTAATGAAAGAGTTCATAGGTAAACCCAGTCAATCACTATTTCTGACCTCCCATAATTTGCAAAATATTTTTGTATCCTTAATGAAGGCATTGATTTACATAAGCCAGAGTCTCCTGCTGTGGGAGTCATCAGCATTAGGCAGGTTCACCTTTAAAGTATTAATGAATCTCCACTTTTTCCTCTTTAATATCTTTGTGGCTTTTTGATCAAACTGTTCTCTCAGTGGAGGAACTACCAGTGGAATTCATCAATATATGTCTTGTCCAGGGCTCTATCCTTTCATCCAAGGACGGCCAAATCCTTGGATATGACCATGACTGTATGTATTATAGTAATATCTCAGCTTATTATTTGTGCAGATGTCATTTTATAACAGGAGAATTAACAGCCTGATTATACTATTCATACTATAGTACTCCTTCTAAAGAGGGATTTTTGTTATTAGTCAAATGATTCTCTAACTGGCGTCCTGTTCTTTCTCCTTAAAACTGTCCTATGATCATCACTAGAGGGCAATCGGGAGATAGGAGACAACGAGGAGGCACACTCTGTCTCCTTTAGTCCGGGTCACTGTGCATAATAATTTCAATCTATTACTATTGAGCAAAGTTCCATGGGCATATTAATAAACTCAGGCATTATAAAGAGAAGCATGTTTTGAGAATAAATTTTGCTGAATGGTTACCATATATCGGGTATTATACTAAGCCATAGAGATACACTGACCAGCATGAGAACGTTGGACAACAAAAAGCAGACTGTGTAGTGTGGGAAACAGGTATATACGGTGATAGGCATAATAGGATCAATGTAACGATAGGAGGATACACAGGATATTATAAGGACATGGAGAAAATGGCACATAACACAGTCATAGTGTGGAGAGTTATTTGAGTGAACTCCTACAGAAAGAAATGACTGAACTAAATCTTAAAGCATATGCTTCCTATGTACACATATTATACAACATTTTATTTTAAATATTATCATTTTTATATTACATATTTAATATCATCATAGCTCATAGTCTACTTGTAGAGTATCAGGGACAATTTCATACTAAAGGATTATACTGAGAAATAGATTTCAGCTAGTTTGTTTCCTTAGACACAAAAGTCCATCATTTTAACTTACACTAGAAAAGGGAACACTTTACATTTTTTAGAAAAGATAATTACTGAAACCATTAAAAACTGCCAAGACAGCCAAATAAGACATCCCTGTCCGACCCCCACTTCAGCAGTAACAACCACATGGTCTCCATCCCTGGACAGAAGTTCAAGTACACTGCTTGAGAAAAGAAAAAAATGTTAACTTGGACGCCCTGGAGAGGGTAGAAGGAACAGTTTGACTTTACCCACATCATTCCTCTCCCACATCAGCATAACTCAGTGCTAAGAGGCCCCTTTTTGACCCATGATTTCTCCTGCAGGGGAAGTAAGACCTCGTGAACAAGTGCCCAGCTTCCCCAGCTGGGGGGACACTGCCAAAGAGGTCCATTTCTCTCTTGCCGATCTTGAGTACTGAGTCATGGACTGCATGACTCAGGGGACAGACAGCATCGGGAGGGTGAGGGGAAGAGGCTGGGAGAGGTGCAGTTAAGGCTGTGAATATATCAAAGGGGTGTGGATCCTACTGACTTTGTCAGGGACTTCATGGGTAGTCCACTGTGAGTCACTGGGACACCTTGCCGATGGGTCCCCCACCTGGCCCACTGGCTCCCCCCGTGAGAGTGAGCACATGGGTACGTGGGGGAGTGAGCACAAGGTGGTCCTTTTACAATATACAAGGCATCAAATCATAAAATGATACAACTTAAAGTTGCTTAGTTTTATATGTCAGTTATATCTCAGTCAGGCTGGGAAACTGTTCAGGAAGTTCTAAAATTCTATGGTGACGTGTAGCACATAGTAGGAGACCACAAAATGCTGGATGAATCAGTTACTTTAAAATGAGACAAAAATCTATCACAAGCACACTGTATTAAGTTGAAGAGACAGAGATGGAAGTTATATGCTATGACTCTTGGGTATAGAGTTGCCAAACTCTTCTGTTGAACACTAGTTCTCTCAAAGGTATTTATTGATGTTTGGTAAAAATATATATATCTATTAGATATAGGTATCTATATCTATATATATATATATATAGTACTGAGATTATATATATATATACACATTAGATATAATAAGATATAATTATATCTTATATATTAGATATATTAGATATAATATATTAGATATATTAGATATAATATATATTAGATATATTATTATATTAGATATATAAATATATTAGATTATATATTATATAACATATATAATATAAATAGATTAGATATATAAATAGATTAGATATAATAAGATATAATATATATATTAGATATAGGTATCTATATCTATATACATAGTACTGAGATGATGTGGAGAAGATTCATTGAAATAAAAGTGGAAATGCTTTCTTTTTGCAAGATTTTTTAGAACTTTAATATTTTGTAGTATTTCCTGGAATTAATAATCAAAGAAATCGCTGCTTTCTCTGGAACATCTGTGAGTATGCCACAGAACTCATGTTTCACAAAACACTCTTTCAGAAATACTAACAGGATGAATGCAAGAAAAATTTTGGGAAAGTAAAGTCCAGAAATGCCAATGGCCCCCAACTCTTCTGGACACACATTTGAAAAAAATGTATACTCTTTTTTTTTTTTTTTAAACTAAATTGAATATCTGCCCTAGACTTCTATTCCATTCCAGGAGATATTTATTTAGTCAAGTCCAGGTAGACTCCACTTCGGGATATAATGCCATTGGTTTGAGGTTTTCCTCTTCCCCACCCTTCCTAGGGTGGCATCAAGGTGCCAGTGAGCTTACGGGGGATCTTAACGTTGGACCTGACATCTGGTCCTTGTCTGGTAACTGTCTGCACAGAAGCCAGCTGTGGTTTACAGAGTTCCAGCTGGTTCTCTGTTGTTGTTGTTCATCTCTGAAGTGTCTGTCTTTACATCTGGCTTCCCAACCACATGTTTATAGCACACCCACTACAAATTACCTTCTTGACTGAAAGCCCCCTTTCGTGCTAGCCAGCTCTTTGGGTCTTTCTAAAATCGTGGAAAATTGAGAAGGCTGCACCATACCATTCTGCATCCTTGGGAAATTTGAAGAGTCCACGTCTGGCCTAAAATTGCTCCCATATTAACTAAAACAAGGAACCACCTGTGGAGATGCTGTCTCCCAGGGCTCCAAAATAGGAAGTCTCCAGTCCCAGCATGCACGAATTTACCTGGAGATAAGCCATTCTACCCTCTCAAAGGAAGCCTGGGTATTGGGAGTGGGGATGTGAAGGGTTATTGTGGATTAGCCAACTTCAGAAACCAAACTCTACCTCGCCATCGAGCTGAAATATTGTCAGACCCTATGGGCAGGGCAGAGTGTATCTAATAGGGCATCTTTATGCCATCACCTTTAAAAATGAGTGGTAAAAAATCAGCACACTGCAAGCTTTGTGCCCTCTGTGCATTATAAAGATTTAATGTATAGTTTATAAAACAACTTCTCAAAAGATACGTTGGCATTTATTCTGTTAGATGACTCTTGCAAATGTGGCAACTAGATCTTGACTTAGATACTTTTAGCAAAAAGGAGGAGCCTAATTAACACCAGTATAAATTATTCAGTCACCACATTAGGGAGACACTATCGAATGGATAACCTTGTGAATAAGCAATGTAAGTTTTCCCTAAACACTGAACATTTTTTTAAAAATATGATCTTAAGGAAGAACAAACAGCAAGGCAGGAAGGCATCATATATTTCTCAAACTACACATCTTTAGTTAGGATTGAGAATAAAGCAGGAACATCACAGTACGTGTATCTTCATGAGCTAGTTGATAGTAACCCATCCAACAAAAAGACACAAGTGTTGGGTGTCTGTGGTGTACCAGGCGTTTCCACAAGTAATAATGAATTTAAATAGGCTTATTATTATTTGTTTATGCATGAGGAGAAGGGGAATAAGACAGATGAAATAACCCATCCAGGGTTACAAAACTGTAAGCTCTCATGATGAAGCTTATGTCTTCATCTGTTGAAAAGCTCATGGTGCCTTCCTGATGTTGTTAGAGATGTGTGTTGTCCAAGAGAGGAAAAGGAGGCTAGGAATTTCTTTGGCTTTGTTAAAATTGGAGTCAAGGTATTATCACACATGCACAGTCTTGTTCATCCCTTTTCACAGTTGATCAGTTTCAAAGCATATGTTTGACCCAGATAAAGGACTAAGGGTGGTTGGGATGCCTACGAGTGCTTTTCCTTTTCTCATCTCAGACTCTGAGTATCGTCTTGTCATCCCAGGGCCAGTGTGGTCCACCCCTCCCCACCCAGCTCCTCAGGGAATTCTGGCACCTTGGGTGTTTTTCTCCCCTCTGGAACTATCTTTTTCTGATCTACTTCTTAGACAGTAGAGCCCTCACAGAAAACCTGCTACTTTATTCAATTCTTTGGAGTAGCTGGCTTAATGAGGCGCCCCTCATTGGAAAATGGACCCTGGTTCTCTGCTCCTTTCCGAGTTACCACAGATCTTACTATTCCCAAGAGCAGACTCTGTCCCCTGTTTCAAAGACAGCAGCATATCCTTGTCATGGTAAGGCATCTATAGAATTGTAGTCCTTTGGAGAATAGGGGAATATGAGGTCAGCTCCCCGAGGGCAGGGATTTTTGTTTCTCCTGTCCCTTGATTGTCCTAAGAGCCTAGAACAGTGCCTGACATATACTTGGCACTTAAAAACATCCATTTTTCGAATGCATAGTAATAAAAGGGAAAAAGTAATAAAAGTGAGTTTTTCCACTACCCGGCTCTTTCTCATTTTCCTCTCTGATTTTCCAAGGTAGGAACATGGTATGGCTATAGATCACCACATCCTTGGCTAAGCCTCTTGTTGAATTCAAGGGCACTATTTGGTCATTGTGAATCTGGGAATTAAAACCTGACTCGTTATCCATTTTCTAAGTTCTAGTGCTGCTACGCTACAACTTACTGAATTTTTTTTCTATGTTTCAGTGTGTACATTTTTATTTTCATGGGCAGATGGGATGGGATGTCAGGATGTAGTCTCTGTGATAATAAGATTCAGCCTGCTCTCTAACTTATGTACCGAGCTAGGGTTGGTTAGTCTTTTCTCATTGGATATCAGTACTGCCTGCTAGAATTTACTGGTGTTCTCACTGATGAATACATAACCTGTTAAGTATCTAAAAGGGGTACTAAACCTATAAAAATTTTATATACCCTGAAGAGTAGGCCTTTTGACATTTTCTATTGTTTGGACTTTAGCCAGCCTGTGAAATTACTTCCAGTCTCAGGATAGTTTTCCATCCTGCCACTAGATGTCAGGAACAATAAGAGTCTGCTTGTATCTACATTATCAGAAAAGAACCATATTCCAGAACTATGCTCTTCGCTCTTTCTCAGAATTGATTTTCATTTGTTCAATAAATACTTACTGAGCACCTACTACGTGTCAGTTTTAAGCATTCAGGATACATCAGGAAGCAAAACAGAATGTAGCCGACCTAAATGAGAGAAACCTGATAGAGCAAGGTGGTGCACACAGATAAGAAGGGGTTGAAACACAGAAAAGGGATGAGAAATAATCAGGAAGAAGCTTCCAGTAGGCAGTGTTCGGTAAAGCAGAGAAGGGTAGCCAGGTCCCTACTGTGACTATCAAAAGGGTTAGTGTTAGCTGGAGTCCTCCCTGAAGCAGACTTCCAGGCAGAATGAGGTCTGCAAGAGATTAACTGAGGGAAACACCCGTAAAAGAAAAAGGTGACCAAGCCAAAGAAGGTGTGGTAAGCCTTTAGCCTGCAATGATTTTCTATCCGTGGGAAGTTGAGGAAAAGGCAGGAGCCCTGGGGAAGGAGCGCCTTACCTTGTAATGCATCTCTGATGGCCAGACCGAGGGGCCATCCAGCCTAAGATGTTCAACTTAGAGCCGAAGTTGCTCTGTGGAGGAGTCTTCTGTCTCTTAAGAATTCCCCGCATTGGTAACAGTGATGTGTGGGCTGAGAGCATCCCCAGGATTTCTGTGATCTCGCACAAAGGACATAGTGCATAGAGAGGGGTAGTAGTTGGTGCTGGTCAATTATGTCTGCCGCAGCAGGGTACCAAGTGATTCATTTTCACTGTAGCCTCAGAACCCAAGAAAGCTAAATATTGGAATGCAGAACAGGAGAGACTAGAGAGAAACTGTGTGTGTTCTGAGTCAATGGACGGCATATAGTACGCATTCATTAAATGCTGCTGAATTTTTAAATTATTTCATATTTTAGAACTTCTTTGTTATTTATCCTTGGAGAATAGAATTATATATTCTTAAATAGCAATTATAATAATAAAATGAGGGACTCCTGGGTGGCTTAGTCAGTTAAGTGGCTGCCTTCACCTCAGTCATGATCTCGGGGTCCTGGGATCAAGTCCCGCATCAGGCTCTCTGCTGAGGGCGGAGTCTGTTTCTCCGTCTCACTCTCTCTCTGGGCTCTCCCCTCCCAACTCTATGTGTTTTTTTCTCTCTCTCTCTCAAATAAATAAACAAAATCTTTTAAAAAATTAAAATAATAAAATGAAACAAAGCAATTCTTCCTTCTAATATCAGTCTCTATTTTATTGGACATAAATTGCAAAGTCTTTTGTTCTGTCCTTTATATCATATGAAACCTTAACTAGATTTTTGACCACATAGACATCCAATAATTCCAGTTTCTCATTGCATATACTACTGTTATCTTCCTTTTTCTTCCATAGAAAAAAAAGGAGAAAACGAGAATATTTGGCCACCACGATATGAGTCTTTATAGTACTTTTTGGCTCAAATAAGAAGCAGGCACCCTTATGATTGTAGCAGACTTTATCTTATCATATTTTATCCTGAGAGGTGCTATAAGAATTTGTACACCATAGATTAACTATCATTCTGATAAACTCTGAAATATAAACTAGTTTACAAGCATTTTTCTACTGAGACACTTCAGTCAGTTTTAGGGATTTGGCTTAGCAGTTCCCAAAGTCTGAACGCTTGAGTAAAAATTTCCTAAAAACGGAAGTACTGAACAAATGGGCTGAGAGTCTCTTGAGAAGTAAGCTGTCGAAATTTTTAATACTCCCTACAGTAACTCAAGGAGAAAACCCCAACAGGATATGAAGTTTGTTTTTAATGTATTGCTATCTTTTTCTGTTCTTTTTGGGAAAAAATAGTAAAAATAAGAAGGTATATGATATATGACAAACCAAAGATTATGAAACAAGAGTATGCCTATATTCAGTTAAGAAAAGGAAAAATAGTGCAAAAGTGCGACTGCCTCCCTACTCTGTTAGAAGCAATATATTCCTTAAATACTTTTTGTTAAAGAAATAGGAATCTGCATGTTAATTTATACAGCCAGATGACTAATCATTACCATTTCTAGTGGAAAAATAATTATGTGCTGATAATATGAAACTGTCAATCCTTGCTAATAAGATATGAATTGGTGGAAACATGAAATATAAAAAATTATTGCTTAAGGAATTGGACCAGGGCAAATTCAAGGCAAATTAAGTGCCACCTGGCAGATTTCACTTCTCTTTTTTCTCTCCCCGCCACCCTTCCCCCTACTTCATATTAAGGCATAAAAGATTTACTGCCAAAATTTGAACCTAGCTAATGTTAAAAAATAATTTGTGGTAGGCACTTATTGACTGCTTAAAAATATTTTGTTCTATTAAAGTAGTCAAGCATTAAAATTATACCCTTATTTATCCCCTCTTCTTGTCAATTAAGACCCCTCCCTGGAACGAGTATATTGTTCAGAATGAGCCCATCTCAAATATCTCAAATTATAAACTGGTAGAATTCAGAGAAATATGCCTTCAGAAGCAGAAAAAAAAAATAACCTACAAGATATCATATGGGTATAGTTTGCACACTAAGAAACTTGAAGACATATTCACAAATCCTACAGAAATTGAGGACTCAGAAAAGAAGCCATTAATAAAATTGAAATTCCCCAAAGATTTAATATTGTGAAATACACAGTGAGTGATTCTACAGCTGTCTCTGATACCTGCTTTTATGCTTCTGTTCAGCTGAGGGAAAACTTCCAAAGTTCCCATCCGATCACTTTTCCTGGGGTGTGATTTTTTTCTTGGCTATCAAGATTCACTTTTTCTTGGCTATCAAGGGAACAAACCCTCTTCACCTCCATAGAAATACCCTCTCATTTATTTGGATATGGTGATTGATTCAGAAGTAAATGAGTTCAATGAAGGTCATAGTAGACAAGCTCCACCTGAAGAGATGAAAGGAGAATGAGCTATTACACCACCACAGAAATAAAATTAATTGCTTCCCTTTATTGAAGTGAGAATTATTTTATTTTTAAATGTAGCATCATTATGTGGGAGTCATAGGGACTTAGCATTGGAGAAGAAGGACTTAAGGATCACTTAAGTCAAGACCTTCATTTTACAAAAATGAAAATGAACTAGAGAAAGTAACCTGCTAGACTAGATGTCTAGTTGCAACAGAATTGAGAGATTAGATAAGTAATTATGGAGGAGCCAATATATCTATCATTAAAGTTTCCAGAAGATTCTACATCCAGCTTTGTTTTTCAATCATTTGGAATAATATTACTTTGGAATTTAATGGACTTTTTTTTTTTTTTTTTTTTTTATTTATTTGACAGAGAGAGAGAGATCACAAGTAGGCAGAGAGGCAGGCAGAGAGAGAGGGGAAGCAGACTCCCTGCTGAGCAGAGAGCCCAATGTGGGGCTCGATCCCAGAACCCCGGGATCATGACCTGAGCCGAAGGCAGAGGCTTAACCCACTGAGCCACCCAGGTGCCCCTTAATGGACTTTTAAAAATATTTTTTATTATAGAAATAATGCATGCAAATAGATTTTTTAAATGCTAGCAATGCAAGGATATATGAAATGTAGAATAAAATTCTTGACCACCTCTAAACTCCCCAATCGCCTAATTTCATTTTCCACAGACCATTAAGAATATAAATTTCTAGTTACTCCTGTGGTTATTATTATAATATTTTACCATGTATTTATTTTTCTTAATTTATGAAATTTAGAAAGACTCTATTAGTCTCCAATAAAAAAATTTCAAGAATTCACTTTAACAATTCTACTTTCTGATGTATTCATTATATACTTATTTATATTTACATTATTATTTATTGTTTTATGTTCTGTTGTTTGTCCTGAAATAGGACAAACAGCATTTACAATTCTGTGATCATGTCAGTTTGAGGGGGAGGGTTCTAAAACTAAATAGAATAATTCAACTCATAAGAGGTGAAGTGTAGTCCTGTCTTTCCAGTGATACCAGTTAAAAAAGAAGTCACCATGTATCTCAGTATATTGTATCTGCTCTTGCTTTCTTTCTAGATGCTTCTGAGTCAGCCTCTGTTGCTTCTTACAAACCACGTTGCCTCTTTTCTTGAAATGACATATATTTTTTTAAATGGGTGAATTTGAAAAGTAATTTTTTTTTTCATGTAGGATGAGTGGTGAGTAAACTTTCTGAAGAATCTTTACTCCTTTTGAATTTGATAATGGAGCTATCCATAAAATTTTGAGTTCAAATCCTTTTTTCTTCAGATATGGAAAATACGACTGTGATGGCCTCATACCACTGTTCCCTTGTCAGCAGTCACCTGCGAGACTTTGGCTCTATTGAAATACTTGGAAGGGACATTTCTGCAATTCTTTCTCTCCATTTTCTTTATCAATATCATATCTATTCTACCCTTTCAGAATTCCAATGAGATAAATGGTGGACTTGTTAAAACTTGCCCCCACCTGCCCTTCATCCCTTTGTCTGTTGCTGTACTGAAGATAGACAGATACCTCAGCTTGGTCTTCAAGATCACCAACAAAGTTTAACTGTTGTCTTCTATTATACGCCCTGTCCATTTGGTGAGAGAGAGGGTGTGTGACCACATTGTTAACATCCAGAGCTCTTTCTTTCTACTCTGACCAGTCCATTTTTGTAGCAATTTGATCTACTTTTATGTATTTTTAATGAATATACTCTCTTCTCGGATCTGTTTAAGAATTCTAACTTTAAAAAAAAAAAAAACTATCTAACAGAAGTTTTTCTCTTTATTCATCCTCCATCCTTTCAGTTTTTCTCAAGAGTCTGACCATCCTTCGTTGCTCTTGCATGGTTATCGATGGGCCAATATGCTTGAGTTTTCCAGAGTCTCAAGGTCTGTTTTCTCCACAAGCCTTCTTGGACACAGGAAGCGGGGACAGAGTTCTGGTTAAGTGGGTAGGTCAGTGGCGTGAACCAGCAGGCTTCCATGTTGGGAAGGTGGACAGGAAACAACCAGGAGGGCCGGGGACCCTGTCAGTAGCTAAAATAAGGATGGAGTTCTTAGGTCTATATGACTTTGGGCGACCTGCCTTTTGTTTTCTGTCTTCTTCCCTCTCGGCTCAGTGGAAGTCGAGCTCTATCTTGAAGTCAGCAGGGCTTCTCTCGCTCAGGTTCCACACCCTCTGATTAGGCTCCTTTGCTAAGCAGTTCACCCACCTCCTGAGAGATGCGCCCTCGGGCTTCACTGACAGCAGAAACAACAGCTTTCCAGCCCAGACCTGAGCGTGAGAGAGAAACAGGAGTGGCAAGGGCCTGGCTCCTCTGACCCGAGTCCATGCTGTTCCAGGTGGCCTCTGTCTGCTTTCTCATCGGTCTTTTCAGTCAGCCATGGAGAGACACTTGTCCCACAGGGGAGAAGGGCATGGTCCCCCCGGGGGCAGCCTGCCAATATGCAGACTGGACTCTGCTACTTACCAAGGATGTGACCTTCACAAATGACTCATTTCTCTGAGCTTCAGACTTTACATCTGTGAAGCGAATACCACAGCATCTACGTCAAAAGACTGCAGCGATTTGTACGCTACTTAGTAACAGGTGCTGTGAGTTTGCTAGAGGTGCCATAATAAAATACCACAGACCAGCTACCTTAAACGATGGAATCTTATTGTCTTAGAGTTCTGGAGAGTAGATGTCTAAGATTGAGTGTTGCCTTTTTTCTGAGACCTCTCCCCTTGACTTGTCAAATGGCAGCCTTCTTGCTGTGTCCTCACATGGTTGTGCCTGTGTCCAAGGATCGGGGTCCCAATCTCTTCTTTTTACAAGGAAACCAGTCATGTTGTATTAGGACTCACCCGTATGACTTCTTTTTACCTCAGTTATCTTTTTTAAGGCCCTATCCCCCAATACAGTTACATTCTGAGGTACTGAGTGTTCGGGCTTCCACATAAGGGTATGAGGAGGATACAGGATATAGTTTGGTCCACAACGCCTGTAAGCCTCTGCACATGATAAGTTCCGCAGAAGTGTGTGATATGATTATTAATAGAAAGAAGCAGATTCTCCTTTCTTTGTGTATACCCTGATCATCTGATTTCTCCGTTCCTGATGCTTTGCTATCAGGCAGTGAGCATCAGTACTGAGGAGCTGAATGTGCCTACCATGACTCACATGGGAGGGGATTCTCCATCTGGAAAAGGGGTTCCCTTATGGGGAGACTTCTAAGAGCCCCCCACAGCTGTTTCCCAAATACTCCCACCAGCTTCTAAAACTACATAATAGTCTTTTTTTTTTAATTTATTTATTTGAGAGAGAGAGAGAGAGAGCATAAGCAGAGGGGAGAGGGAGAAGCAGGCTCCCCGAAGAGCAGAGTGCTTGACATGGGGCTCGATCCCAGGACCCTGGGATCATGACCTAAGCCGAAGGCAGATGCTCAACCCACTGAGCCACCCAGGCACCACTAGCTAATAGTCTTTGTGGAGGTAAGTAGGAAGGCAGGCAGTTGGAAAGGTTGAATGTATTCCTTTTTAAGTTCTGGAGAAACTCTGATAGGAGTTTTTCAGTGAATTCTTATTATTATCCCAAATTGGTCACTTGGAATTTTGAAATGTAAATGATCTCTAATCTCTGCAGTAAGTTTCAACTCAGCATCTTTTTACAGAAACACACAGATGGCCAGAATAATAGTAGACTTCAGATTTAAGAAATGTTTGAAGCTGAGGGGAATTCCTAAACAAAAATTCCCAAGTAGCTTTTTGCTCCGGGTCACCACCGTGAGGAAGAACCCAGGTCTGTCAGGAGTGGGAGGGAGTTTTCTTGTTTCCGTTTCCATCTTGGGTTATACTCAGGGTGCTCACAAGGATCCCCATGACTGGGCCCTCTGCTGCAGGAAGAAGAAAATATCTGTAAAGCTGCACCATGGGCTCCTCAGGAGAAACACCCAGAAGCTTAGAGAGCATGGGTGGTGGAGGCTTGTTCTTGTGAAGGCTCATAGCTCAACCCGCACTTCCCCCCTTCACCAGCCCAACCTTCTCAGTGGAGGCCAAATAGATCTTCTCCACACGCTCCTTGAGAGAGTTGCTGTGTTAAGTCTTAGTCTTTCACAGAGAGATCTTTAGTAATATATAATGTTTTCAAAATAAAATAATTCCTATAAACAGCTCAGTGGGTATATGCGGGCCCCCCAGTACCTGATGGTGGTTAGGAGTATCAGAATGTTTTCACTAGGGGAAAAGAGAAGGAGGAAACATGGGAACCCAGGCCTCCTGGAAGGAGAGAATATTAGGGTTGTGTGGGGGAGGGGGAGTAGGGGAACGTGGGGAGAGGGAAGCTTGACTTTCATCATTTGCCAATGCAGTGCCTGAATAT
This sequence comes from Enhydra lutris kenyoni, assembly GCF_002288905.1. Lineage (NCBI taxonomy): Eukaryota > Metazoa > Chordata > Mammalia > Carnivora > Mustelidae > Enhydra > Enhydra lutris. Next base: position 12,588,691 of record NW_019154095.1, read on the forward strand.
AAAATAAATCAAGCTCAGAATTCACCGGGTAGGAAATGACCCCAACTTGATACTTTCTCTCTTTTTTTAAAAAATATTTTATTTATTTATTTGACAGAAAGAGAGAGAGATCACAAGTAGGCAGAGAGGCAGGCAGAGAGAGGGGGAAGCAGGCTTACTGCTGAGCAGAGAGCCTGATGCAGGGCTCGATCCCAGGACCCTGAGATCATGACCTGAGCCAAAGGCAGAGGCTTAACCCACTGAGCCACCCAGGCACCCCGATACTTTCTCTTAATAACCTCTAGATTCTTGTCTGAATCTGATGGTCCCCTGTAGTTTCAGAATTTCTCCCAGTCAAGGAATGAGGAACCTTGACCATGTCATCTATCAGAGAACAAAAGATGGGCATAAGGTTCAGTTTTGTGCGACAGGGAGAACCACCCAAGTGGCCAAGTTACCTTGTGTTTATTCTGTTTTCCTTAAAAAACCCAGGGCATGCAGAGGTCGACCACCCTTTCTGCCATGCTCCCCAGCTCCAGGCAGACAGGAGAAATAGTACCCGTAGCAGAGAAGGGAAAGTGTAGCTCCAGGAAAATAATTAGAGGAATGAGGAGCCACCAGCAAGAAAGCCACCGCAGGTTCTAGACATCTGGGTTTCACCATTGCCTTGTTTCAGCAGTCTTCTGTAAGAAACAAAACAGACAGCCACAATTTTCCCTATCTCAAATGCTCAAACCACCACTGCATTTATTAAAAACATAAGGACACACGCCATTGGCTTCTTAGTAAGGTCTGTGGAGAAACACTCTACCTCTTTGGACTGTTGGGAACTTCTTCGTGTCCCTACCTCGTAAATGACGCCATGCCTTAAATTTCCCTTCATCAAGCAATTAATTCTCAACAAGCCCAGGCTCATCGTGCAAGCCCATATGGTTGCTTTTGAAATAAAGTTGTTAATGGCTAAATGTATTCATTGTTCCCGGTTTCACAAGCTCATGATGGCAGGCACCATAATGTTTTCCAAGTACCGGTGACTGTTCTTCTTTGCACGGGGCACTGGCCTGTCTCTCACATTCACAGCTGCAGTACATGCTTTGCATTTAGAAAAAGAAAAGGGAGAAGGAAGTGGGGGAAGAAAGCATTTGTGATTGCTGTGTGAACAAGAGTGAGCTCAGAGTCTCCCACTCTGTCTCTGGAATGAGAATGATGCTTGATTGATATCGATGCACTTGACTGAGGTGAGCTGGCATCCATGCAGGTGCAGGAGAGCTGGGTTAATCAAGACAAAGTTTCTGGGACTTTACACTACAGAAAGAGTCTCCTATGTTCTGGGGAGAGAAACAAAACGCTTTTGCTCTCAGTGGTGAGAAGGATCTGAAAGGAGCAGCCCAGGGGCATTGCACCTGCTGCTTAGGGACGTCCCCACACCGGTGGCCAATGTCCTCACGGTCGGCAAAGGGAGACTGACAGCTTTTCTAGGGCCGTCCTTGGTCTTAAAGTCAGAAAGATTTTGTTGATTTGGCTTTAAAGGGTGTTTTATAACCTCAGCATTAACCATTCATTCTAAATATGCTTATTTCTTAAGTGATGTAGACTACATTATTAGATATGCAGTGTTAACTATACAAACATAAATAGACCTATACTACACACACACACACACACACACACACACACACACATACACACACACACTCTTACATATAGGCTTGGATGGGTATTCAAGAAATCGTGAGCAGCAGGACCATGGAAAAGATGAAGGTTTTAATTTTGTTTTTGTTTTATACCCTTCTGTACTGTTTAAATGTTTAACTGTTCTGTATTGTTTAAATATTATTATTTTTGTAATAAAAGGCGAATGGTAACAGCCACGAGATTCCCTATCTAATATCTATATATTCTAAAATGATGCACATAGGGATGACTGTGTGGCTCAGTTGGTTAAGCCACTGCCTTTGGTTCAGGTCATGATCCCAGGGTCCTGGGATCAAGTTCCGTATTGGGCTCCTTGCTCAGCAGGGAGCCTGCTTCTCTCTCTGCCTCTGTCTGCCTCTCTGCCTGCTTGTGTGCGTGCGCACACTCTCTCTCTCTCTCTCTCTCTGACAAATAAATCAATAAATAAAATCTTTTAAGAAAATAAATAAAAATAAAATGTTGCACATATATATATATATCATTATATATATATATATATCATTATATATATATATATATATATATATATATATGATGCACATGATAAACTTGTATTTTATCAGAATATTCTAGTCAGGGTTCCACCAAACTATACTATGAAGCACATGCCTTGTGTGTGCAGAGCAGAATGTTTGCTATTTGCTTTTGAACATCATCTCTGCTAGGCAGGGAAGGATAGACAGGGTGACCACACTTTTCAGTATACACCCTTGTTCCAATGCTTTCATGTGCAGAAGTCCTTGATCTTAGGGTTGCCTGGGTGGCTCAGGCAGTTGAGTGTCAGACTCTTGGTTTTGGCTCAGGTCATGATCTCAAGGTTGTGGGATCGAGCCCCATGTCAGACTCTGCACTGGGCGCAGAGTCTGCTTCAGAATCTCTTCCCCTCCTTTTGTCTCTCAAATAAACAAATAAAATCTTATTTTATTAATAAGATAATAAACAAATTAATTAATTAAAAATTTTCAGAAGTGTCCTGATCCGGACAATGGACTTTGTGAGCCCTCTCATTAGGGGCAGTCATGTGGGCTGCTTGTTGTGCCTTTCATCCAGCCTTGAAAATCATAATTCTGGTTGAAAAAAAATGAGTCACTGTCATAGCTGCTTTATAGGCATCATTTAATTTCCTCACAAATAGATTTTTGAGGTCGATGAAATTATTTAATGATGAAGAAATAGTTGAGAACGTGCCCCTGATTTTGTTTTAAACGTTATCCTGTTGATTTTCTTACCCGCCAATTTCACAAACTCAGTCACGTCCTGTCATTGACTGTGTCTGGCCTTTCAAAGCATTCAGATACACACAAACTCCTAATGTCTGTGTAATCCGTCCCATTTACCCCTCGTGTCTTCAAATAAAACCCTACTACAACTCATAGAGTTAACGCAGATGTCAGAAATAGACTTTGTCTTTGTTTTCAACTCAAAATCCTTTCTTGTTGGGAAGTCTCCTTGTCTCCTTAGCCTGGATCCTGCTCACTTCCTGCACACTCTCAACGCCCCTTTCAAGCCGTTACCAGTTTATAAAGATTTATCTGATGAAGGTGTTTCCCAAATATGCCGAGTTCCTTGCAGGTAGGCAGTACTTTGTTTTGGTCTTTCAATTATTTCTCCACCAAGCATATTGCGTTAGTAGTGCTGTCACGTTAATATACACTCAGGAAGTATTTGTTGGGAGGCACCTGGGTGGCTCAGTTCATTAAGCGTCTGACTCTCGGTTTTGGCTCAAGTCATGATCTCGGGGTCCTAGGATTGAGCCCCACATCGGGCTCCACGCTCAGCAGAGAGTCTGCTGGAGATGCTCTCTCTCGTTGTCTCTCTCTACCTGCACCCCTGCTCACGCTCTCTCTCCCTAAAATAAATAAATCAATATTTTTAAAAATAATAAGTATCTGTTGGACGACTCATTGGCAAGGTCCCTCTAGAACATCCAGAGGAGAGGCTCTAGCATCTCCTGTGTATTTTGAAGAATCCTGCAGAAACAAGAGAAGGTGTCTCTTTTCCTTCAGGGAGCCACACCCAGTACTCCCAGAGCCGGAATACCTCTGGCTTTTGGAAGCAGGTATACATTCCTGCTTCAGAGAAACTGCAGGTTTCCCTCCCGAGAAAGGCTTCATTCTCTCACTTAGCTTTAGCCTAGCAACCTTGCTGTGGAGCTGGACCCCCACTGAGGTCCTTCCTCATTTCTCAGTCCCATTACCAATGCTTACGCTTCATGGCAATGATTTTGTCGTATCATAATTATTTTAATAGTTTGACCACTGTGTGGTTTAGGAATGGTAACCTGGAAACACACACACACACTCAAGGCTCCTTTGGGAGAGCAATTACTCGCATCGAATATGGGGTAGGGGTGGGCATGTTGGAGAGCCATCGTGAAGTCACGAAATGCCTCCCACCTGCAAATAGCCCTTTTTAATGTCCATAGTGGTATGAATTTAAGTGGTATTGTTCTTATTCTCACTTTATAGCTGTATAAGTCATCTCACATTGAAATAAAGGGAATGACACAAATTAAATACCCCCAGTGGTTAGAATTTCCCTCTCCTTTGAAATAGCCAACTACCTAAGCAAACATTTTAAATTAATGCAGAAAAATCTAACATTTCTATTTCAGTCAGTCCTGACCTTAAATGAGGGAAGTCTAGATGAGTGTTGCCTCAGGCCCAAAATCCCATCCAAATTTTTCTTCCTCTAATGGTTTTAGACTTATAGTTTTAAAAATAGGATGCTTTCCAAAGCGTAGTTTTTAAACTTAACAAATTTAAATTTTTAAGATTCTAATTACACCTCACTTTTTCATTGTGCATGCAACAGTATGCATAAACATAGGTGCCTAATGAAAATTTTCCTTTCAATTAGATGGTTTTACACTTAGCGGCAGGAAACAAGGGCACATAGCATAGGTTGCTTTTGGCATTGTTATTTGATTGATTAATCCATAAGGATGCTTTAGCTCTAAGGAGTCAGGACTCTCATACAGTTCAGTTAAGGGAGTGATATAAAACAAATATATCCAGTAGCTAAAAATCCCTCCTCCTTTCCATCATCCAATTATTTACTCAGACAAGCATCTCCATTATATATGATTTGGTCATTTCCTACCTTTGCAGCTTTTCCTTGTGGGTAGGAAGAGGGCTGAACTTGGTAACTGGGCATGTATATTTCAAATTAAAAAAAAATTGCTTTTGAAGACACAGAGGACCTTATACTTGATTCACAGATGGACCAAATTAAAAAAAAATAATAAAATTCTTATTACATACAGTTTTCAACTCATAGAGACAACATTAAGTAGGCAGAGAAAACAAATATAGCCTCTGAATTTAATTCTAGTTGCATTATCTATTGTTCTTATTTGTATGTCACAGCCTGAAGCTTTGACATTATTTCTGTATCCATCTATGTGGCAAAGTGTTTGGGGGAAAGGAATCACAAAGACCCATAACAAAACTCGTATTCCGCAACTGAGACTTGTAGGTTATTTTAATGCAGGGAGAAAACTATTTTAAATGTGATGATACACTGAAAAAATGAGATGATTTAGCATCGTATTTTCCCTCCAGCAAGGCAAAAGGGCACTTGGTCCTGTGTTTTCATTTCTTTTCTTTTTTAAATTATTATGTAAACAGGACAAAAATAATGTGGTGCAGAACACATGCCATTAACTCCAGAAAACTAGCAAATGAGCCCATTTCAGTCAAATACCTAGGATTCTTTTAATCAAGTATTTATTGTTAACGGGCCAGTGCTGTCCGGCCTCTGAAAAGTACCCTGGGCCCATTAGGAACCTCTGTTTTACTTCTCTTGAGATTCTGTTGCTTCTGTTCATTTTTTTTTTCCTATTAGTGTATATAAGAGAGAACCTGACTTACTCTCGTGTGTGTGTTTCTATTTTTTTGTCCAGTTTTACCACTGAATTGGCAGTTGCCCAGAGAGGTTAAGTAACTAGCCCCAGGCATCTCAGGAGTTGGGCTGGGCAAGAATTAGAACAGAGGAAAGTGTTGGCTTCCAGCTTTTTCCTCATCATGAGAATGAAGGGCTCGGGTGAAGAACGTATCAAAAGAAACTGAAAAGTAACCATGTCTTTGCTTTGAACTACGTGGGGTGGAGGGAAGGGTAACACTTGAACCCACTCGCCGGGGCCAGAATTTCAAGCAGATATATGATCCCTGAAGATGGATTTTTGGATTTTTAAAAGATTTCCCTAGTTGGCAAACACCTGTGGTAAGTGTCCGTTTCACCCACAGCCGAAGACCACAAATCAGAGAAGAAAGTCCTTTAGCATTTAAAGGATGCATTGAGAGACTTCAGGGAATCCCCAGCTCTCTTCCAATGATGACTGTGACAACGTCGTCATCTGTAAAAGAGAAATACTAATATCTACTTCACGTAACAGTCGTGAGGGCCAGACTAGACAATGCATCAGAGGACGGCAAGAGAACCACAGTAAGGCCCAAGCTCTGGGCAATTCGTGAGTGTGAGTCCAGGAAGTCGTGGTCACTCTGGAACTGCCTCTACTCAAACCCAAGGTCAGATCTTGGAGTTCCTTTAAAAAAGAAGCAAAATCAAACTAACAAAAATTACTTATTTTTCCTTAAAAGAAATTCCTTAAGCATTTTCATAAAGTAATGCTTTAAAACCATGCCGTAGTTTCTCAATAACACAGGAACTAATTCAACCCTACCGCACTTTCCTTTATTCTCCTGATCTGCATTTACTAAGTGGAAACCGCCTTCCCCTGCCCTCTCCCACTGTATGTGTTCTTCTTTTCTGTTCAGGCTCCATCCTGCCTATCTAGCAAACCACACCTTTTGACTTAAAAATAGATTTCTAGGCCAACATGATTAGCATCAAATTCTATTTTTCTCGTGTGTCTTTCTTAGCTTCTGTGCCCTTTCCTTACCCCTATAGCTGAGGGTAAAAATGATAAACCAGAACAGATCCTTGCCAATTTAACAAATTCCACCACCACTGACTGAGCTCTGGGTGTGGTGTTGGTGCCAGACACATCTCGCCCTTGACCCATTGTCTCCGTTCGCCTGACCTAACCGCACTCCAACATAGGCTCTGTACATAGCCACTCCTAAACTGGAAAGAGACCCACTCTCTCCTCAATTTCTCCATGGGGTCAAAAAGCCTAGGAAATGTAGCCTCAATTTGTTACTGCTTATCCCTAATAAATGAGCACAGCTAACACTTTCTATGCAAACATTGTGCCCGGCATTTAAGCCTCACAGCCATATGTGAAGTCAGTGCTATCCTCATTGTACTGATGAGGAAACTGAAGTAGGGAAGTTGAGTGGCATTCCCAAATCTAATCACTGGTAAGTGACAAAACAAGGAATCAAACTCAGTCATTCTGGCCCTGGGACCTTCCATCAACCTGAAGCTATACTTGGGGCCCCCTTCAGTACTGACATGAATGCTGAGAACTTCTTAAATTCTTGTACCTAGCTTTGTTCCCACTTTGTTTCAGTATCATCAGTAACTTCAACGTAGCATCTCCTCTCGGGGTAGAGAGACCCTAATTAGTATTGTTAACACACCTACATTTGTCTTTGCTTCATCGTGAGTGTTTGAACCCTGGCATCCTGGGGAAAGTTGGAAGGGATCACTCTGGGGGGCCACTACAGTGATTTTTTTTAAACTTTTTTTTTTAAAGATTTTATTTGTTTATTTGACAGAGAAAGATCACAAGTAGGCAGAGAGGCAGGGAGAGAGAGAGGAGGAAGCAGGCTCCCCGTTGAGCAGAGAACCAGATGCGGAGCTCGATTCCAGGACCCTGAGATCATGACCTGAGCGGAAGGCAGAGGCTTAACCCACTGAGCCACCCAGGCGCCCCGTACTACAGTGATTTTGAATGGTGGGATGTAGCGCCCTCCCCAGGCAGTCATGAGAGGGAAGGAAGAGTCAAGCAGGTTCATTGCCAGGGGAGGGAAGGTGCACTGCAGGGAGCACTAGTGATGGTCTGACTGGGTGATAAGAAAGCAGGGGGGCATTGGGGTGATATATACTTTGTAGGTGAGACAAGCCCAGTTGCCCTGAGGCCGCTCATTTGCAGCCAGCGGGAGTGAGGGAGCTGCCTCTGGTCACCATCGGAGAGAACGCACTGTTGCGTACTCTGAACTCAGCACTCCGGGAAGGCAATCCCTCCGCTCACATCAAATACATTTCGAGCTCACATACCCTAGGCAGGGATACTCCTTAAGCTGTATCTCCTAACGTTTAATCATCTCTAAATCCTTTTGAAAGGGTTTTCTGACACCTAAAAGAAATTTAGGAATAAAAACTTATGCTTAATCATGGCTCCTCAGGAGACGTCCCTCGCTGGAGGTACATGACTATGAATTGTGAGAGATAAAATGGGACTTTTTCTTGTTGTCCTTGTTACCCCGAGTCCTAAGTTGAGGAACGGCTTGCTATGGAAAGGGTGAGCAGTCAGCTGGGATCTGTAGCACTGTCTGGTTAGGAATGAAATGAGATACGTAACCACAGCTATGACCGATTGAGAAAGTCTATGGGATAATTAACAGATGGATTTCACAGTTTGCTGCATTTTCTGTTGTAAATAGAAAAGGGAGGGAGAAGAGTAAATTTGGAAGAAAAAGTAGAACCTACAAGTACAAAATCAAGGCAAGTGCATTTTTAAGAAGTGAAATCAGTCTACTTTCATTAGTTTAATTTCCAAATGTCCGTAGGATGTTCAGCAGACAATATCCTGTGGAAAGTAAGAATTATAGACTTATAAGGAGGGTAAGAGGTCAGGGATGGAGATGTCAACCCCAGACAGAGCATAATTGAACCATGTGTCTCATTGAAAAATTGTTTAGGTCTCTAGTTCTAGCAGCTGTGAGAGTTAAAATTATCCTCCTTATTCCACTCAGTGTATTTCATTATTTAGACATCATATATTAGACATAAGGAAGAACGTCTTGAGTGTAAGAGTGATTAAACACTGAAACAGACTACCAAAGGAGCTTGTGAAATTATCGACTCTAGAACATTTTAAAAATAGAGGCAGCCATCTGTCTTCAGTGATTTGGGTGGTAATCTATCTTGGAAAAGGAGACTGGACAAAATAAACTTGATAGGAGAATATTAAGTAAATACTTTTCTGGACTTCTTTTTTTAATTTGATGGCCTTCTATCTACATGGGTTTTATTATTTTTTTTTAATTGTGAATTGTTCAGACTCATAACTCTATTATTTTTGACAGTGTTGGGTTTTGTGCTACTCTAGGACTTGTCCAAATGAAACTCGTTCTATCTATGTTTTGTTTTGGATCTTATTGTCTCATATCTGAATTTTTCTTAGAGAACATTGCATGTTATGCACAGTGTACAGACTTTGTGGAAATGAGCAGGTTTGTGAAACAATTGTAATACTCAAAGTATGGTAAGATAAGTGCCTGGATTTGGGAGACAAAACTGAAAACACAAAGGAAGCAATGGACAAAATGTTATGACTAAAAAGGAAGTATTTAATCAAATATAATTCTAACCTTGAAGTAGAAAGGGAAGAAACCATCTTGATTTGCATCCCCATATCTTTTTAGCCAACCCCCTTTTCCTCCAGGGCTCTAGACCAAGAAACCATGTACATAAAAAAAAAAAAAAAGTGCCAGATGAAAAGGAATAGAAATACCAATTCATGAATAACACTTCGAGGGCCTGATTACCCCCAAAAGAGAGCTCCATGGAAAAAGCATCAGTGAAAAATAGAGCTTCAGCCAAAGTCCCACCTCCCCAGAATCTACAGTTCTCAGCCTCCCAGCTGGAGAGAACAAACTCCTGTCTGATTTACCTCCCAGTTACAGATGGTCCTTCTGGAACTGAAAGTGCATTGCAAATATGTGCTGGGGGAGAGGGAGAGGCCCTCCCCGCCTTGGGGAACTTCTCTGAAAGGAGCAAGAAAGGACAACTAGGGTATACTGGATGTGGGCACTGTCCTTCGACACACAGTTCCCCTTCCCACTCCAAATGTGAGCTCCGACCTGTTTTGGTCTCTGACCAACCAGATTAAAAACAGTTTCTCCTCCTTTGGGAAGAAAAAAGGGATTCCGTTTTCAATAGATGAGAGCATGAAGGTCTAGAGCAGGGACTCTTAAGTGGAGAATCTGAGCGAGAATTTCACATATAGAACTGGATTTTCAGGAAAACATTTCCATTTATTTCTTTCTGATACTTTGAAGATTTGTTGCAGTTGGGGAAACCACAAAAGAACACCAGCTGTAAAAATTGATCTTGTTCAGTTTTGCTCTTAAGAAATTATTTTACTCCAGACAAGTATAGGGATGCACATGGGATCACCATGCTGTGCTGTCTAAAATATTTTGATAGAAATAAATCCATTGTTGTTGGCATTTCTCTTTAGTTTATGTCCAGTCTGTATTATCCAGGCAATTGCAAGGAAAAACCAATACAGCGAATCTTATGCATCTTTAGTTAATCTGCATTGATGAACCCGTTGGAATAGCAATGCTTCCATGTAGCTTATCTGAAAATGTTCTTGCTAATCAACACATAAAACCAAAACAAAACTATAGTGATCCCACTACACATGTAGTATAGTATCTAAAATCAAAAAGACTCACCATCCCAAGTATTAGCAAGAATGTGGAATAACAGGACCTCTTGTACATGGCTGATGAAAATTTAAAATGGTATATGAACTTTGGGTACAGTTGGCAGTTAACTGAAAACTTGAAAAATATACCTGTGCTATGACCTAGCCATTCTACTAGGAATTTACCCTGAAGAATGGAAGCAGGTGTTCATATAAAGACGTACATAGCAAAGTTCATGGCAGTTCTGTTAGGGATAGGTAGAAATAACTCAAGTGCCCATCAGTAAATACAGAATCCTACTCAGCAATAGAAAGAAATAACTTACGATACATACAATATAGGTGAGTCTCAAATGTATGTCAATTATAACTCAACAAAGTTGTTTACACACACAGCTAACAAAAGCCAAGACCCTTATATCTGTCCCTCTGTCGGTCCTCAAATAAAATAGCCATGGGGCTCCCTTTCTTCCTTCCTTCCTTCCTTCCTACCTTCCTTCCAACAAGTTTTTTTTTTTTTTTAAGATTTTATTTATTTTATTTGACAGAGAGAGATCACAAGTAGGCAGAGAGGCAGGCAGAGAGAGAGAGGAGGAAGCAGGCTCCCTGCTGAACAGAGAGTCCGACGCGGGGCTCGATCCCAGGACCCTGGGACATGACCCGAGCCGAAGGCAGAGACTTCAACCCACTGAGCCACCCAGGCGCCCCCCTTCCAACAAGTTTTTAAAGAGACTAAAAAAATTTAATTCGTCTGATATCAAAGGCCTAATCTTGAAATACTGTACAAGGTTGCGTTCCAGAGGACAAATCTTGAAGCCCATGATTAAACAACAGGCAGAAGTTCTGTTTGTTTTTAGAGAGAAAGAAGCCCTTCTCAGAACAGTCTGACAGGAAGGAGTTTGTTCCTGACTGGGTTATTTGGCTGATATTTTCAGCTATAAGAATGAAGTGAAACTTTTGCTTCAAGTCTCCAAAGTTACTATTTTGGATACTGCTGAAAATCTACCGTCTTTTGTCCCAGCTGCCTCTCTGGAAGGAGAGATTGGAAGTGGAGAAGAATGTAAACTTTTCAGTGTGGAGGAAGCATTTCTGGAGGCTGGTGTAAAAAGTAACCTCGCCTTTCAATTTCTCAGCAGGCAGAAATCTGCAGAACTTTTCTGAAGGTTACTTCCGCTCAGACGGCTTTAAATTGAAACGCAGAACTGTAATCCTTTTGCCGTGAACACAGATGGTCTCAGTGATTCAGCCCTGACCACAAGGTCTTCTTTGACTTGGACACAAAGGAAATGATAGGCTGGGATCTCGCGGTCCTTGACAACCCACTCCTCGTAGGACAAAGTAAGCCCTGGGAGTTTGGATTCTATTTGCTACGGCATTCCTTTGTGAGTATGAATTGTCTTCACTTTTTCTGTCAAAGCCAAAATCCTCCATCCATCGGCTTTCAAAGATTATTTACGCATCTCCAGTTATGCCACAATCATTTCTTATACAGAACCAAACAATGAGCCTCTCTATTCAAAGTTGTTTTGGGCAGAATTGAAGCGTGTTTTGTTTTAGATGCACAGTTTGGAGCCATTTCCATTTTACGATTACTAAGTGATCATTATGAAAATCAAGAGAGAACGTGACCTGATGCCTCAGAGGGTTTTATAATCTAACTACGTAGTGGAAACGAGCATGGCGTGGAAGGAAATGAACTTCGAAAATACTTGCACGTGTGTTTATGTGTATTTTTTTAGAGGTCTATAGGCTTCATCAGTTTTTCAAAGAGACACTCAACCCAAAATAGTTTAAGAATCATTGGTCTAAAAGCAACATTGCTTTGTTAGGAAAAACTGATGAGTAGAGTTGTACAAAAGTTGTACTGGAAGTGATGACCAGATTCTAGAATGGAAACAATGCCGTATGCATCCTTGGATTAAAACAATAATAATAATAATAAACATTACTATCAAAAAAGTTTAAAAGAACATAATATTTGATATATTCTAAGAAATATGGAAAATCAGATAAAAAGGAACTTTCTCACTATTGTGTATATTAATGTATTATTTTGACTTACACTGATGGGAAGGGAACCATAAACTTTTTTTTTAACCCAGTTTCACCAGTAGGCTATCAAGAGATCATGTGAAAATGGGGAAAGTGATTGGCACTGGGGATAAAGATCTGGCAGGATATATTGATGTGATAATGGAAGCCATGGAAAATATTAAGAGTAAATGATAATTTCTTTCCAATTTCCTTGCTGGTGTTGGTTTAAGTCCTTAAATTCTGATTTAGAGTTCAGTGTGACAGAGCTACCTTCTATTAATCTCAGCACGGGGTCATTAAAATAAATAGAAAGGTTGGGGCGCCTGGGTGGCTCAGTGGGTTAAAGCCTCTGCCTTCGGCTTGGGTCATGATCCCAGGGTCCTGGGATCGAGCCCCGCATAGGGCTCTCTGCTCAGCGGGGAGCCTGCTTCCTCCTCTCTCTCTCTCTCTCTCCCTGCCTCTCTGCCTACTTGTAGATATCTGTCTGTCAAATAAATAAATAAAATCTTTAAAAATAAATAAATAAATAAATAGATAGATAGATAGATAGATAGATAGAAGGGTTATAGACAACCCTGCAGGGAATTTTTATTTTTAGGCAATCAAATTGATAGTGGCTACCTTGATGCCTCCATTTCTCAGTGAATACAGAAGTGATAATCAACTGATATGGGAGCTGCTTCCAGGTGTAGGAGGTATCCCTTTGATTAATTTACTCTAGACTGAGAAACCAGGGAACAATTTGAAAATGGGAAAACTTAATCTTTTTACAAACTGTGAATAAGCATGATGAATGAGATAAAGTATGAATTATCTACATGACCCAATAATTTAACCTTTTCATCGCCACCCAGCTGAAATTTTCTAATTAGTCTTTATTTTTTTCTAAAAAATAAAATCCACAATGTGTGTTTAAGAATTAAAGCTACCACGTTTTAAGTTATGTTTGAATTGTTGAAAAAATGGACTGATCTCCTCAAGTCAGTGGTCACTTCTTGTGTTTCCTGTTGCCTAACTTCTCCTCAGGATTAGCCCTCCATTTTACTTCTTGAAATGTTTCCATAGGTGTTCCTATGGTGTCCCATACAAACACCCTCTTACTTTTCTTTCTGCCTCTCTGGTCATTCCTTCCTGTAGCCCTTTTCTGGGTCATTTCTGTCTTCAAGATCTCTTGGTTGGGTGGAGAGAGCCCTGACCTCCCCATTTGGTCATTTTCCCTTCATCATCTCCTTCTCAGTTAAGCAGCCGTATCCAGTCCATGACTTGACATGCCACCGATATGTTGATTCCCAGGTCTAGTTCTTAGTGCTCATCTAACTCTTCAACTAGACTCACATGTGTAACTGCCCAATAGATATCTCCATTTGCTTAACCATTAAACATCTAAACCCTAACAGGACTGAACAGAATTAATGCTCCCATCCCCCACCAAACTTACAAAATATGCTTCTTCCAAAGTTTTCCCTGTCACGGAGACTGTTACTTAGGCCATACGTGTGCCATACCAAACTTGATTCCTTTCTCCTTTATCTTCCAATTTAGCAGAAACCCCCATTTCTCTGTGTTCAAAATATATATACTGCATCTCCTCTTGAAGCCTGAGTCACCATAATCTCATGTCTGAATGACCAAAATGTCTGTTTTCTCTGCCCATTTACAGGTTCACCCCATATAACTCTTTAGTCTCCATGACTAGAGTTTGATCTAACACCTCACCATTGTCTAAGCTTTGTTCTTCAGAAGGTGCTGTGAGGACCAGCAACATAGGTTTCCAGAAGCTTCTTAGAAATGCAGGATTTCAGGCATAATGAACCAAATATTGTTTTCACAAGATTCTCCCAAGACATATGATATGGAAAGCAATAGTTCAAAAGGCCCTATAAGATACAGGCCTGGACTTCCTTTCCAAACTTCTGTGTTCTACTCTTTCTTCTTGTCCCATGATCCCCAGCCGCAATGACATTCCACCTTTCAGTCTGAGAGAACAGGAGTATTCTATCTTGAAGAATTTTTCTTTGCTCATCCTTCTAGTTAGAACTCTGGGCTCCCAAATCTCTACATGACTGAATCCACCTGTCACTCAGGCCTCAGTTCAGATGACATTGCTCAGAGAGTCATTCTTGACCACGTCGGCCAGAACGCTCCCATCACATCACTTGATCACACGGCCTATGTTTTCCTGCCCTTACAAAATACTTGAACATTTCTCACTTATTTGTTTGCTTTCATGGCTTTCACTATCACTAGACTATAAACACATTTAAAAAAAAAATATTTACTTATTTATTTGAGAGAGAGAGAGAAAGAGAACACACGAATGGGGGTGGGCTGTAGAGAGAGAAGCAGGCTCCCCACGGAACAGGAAGCCCAACACGGGGCTTGATCCCAGGACCTCAGAATGACACTTAACTGACTGAGCCACCCAGGTGCTCCAAGAATGACAAATTCTTTTTTTTTTTTTTTTTAAGATTTTATTTATTTATTTGTCAGAGAGAGTGAGCACAAGCAGACAGAGTGGCAGGCAGAGGCAGAGGGAGAAGCAGGCTCCCCACTGAGCAAGGAGCCTGATGTGGACTCGATCCCAGAACGCTGGGATCATGACCTGAGCTGAAGTCAGCCGCTTAGCCAACTGAGCCACCCAGGCGTCCCAAGAATGACAAATTCTTAAACAAACTATTCATTTCTTTAAGAAAAAAAAGTTAGATCTAATCTTACTATTTAGTGATAGAAGTCACTTAACTGTAAATTCAATTTACTCTTGTAAAGTCTTTCCTAAACTCTGTTTGCAACAGGGCATAAGCATGATGCTAGATTTAATCTTAAGAACACCTGACAACTCAGGGCTTCTACCTTTGGGAATAGAAGAAGACATCAGCACTCCTTCTCATATTACATTGCTCTTTATCTATTATCTGCTAACATATCTATATATTATCTTTTCTTAAATGTCTGCCTGTTGAGGAAAGATGTTTCTTTTTCCTTTTTTTTTAAGTATTAGCATATCTAGGGCTATATTTTAAGCCTATTTAAATATTCCTTAACAGTTGTTGATAAAATATTTTAGTTTGTCACATATTGCCTAATTGATATACCACTGAGTCTTCCTGGAGAAAGAGCATTGTAAAATAGCTTTCCATTGGTTCCCTCAATAAATCAGTGTTCCTGTTGTGCTGAGAAGAGCTCAAGCTGTAGTTTTGATTAACATAGAGACATCCAAAACGTTTCTCAGTTTTGAATATTTCCATTAATCAATGATTCAGCTCCGGAGTTGCCATAGGAGGTTACAGGAAAATCCTTTTGCTTTCTCAAAATGCCAGACAGTGGGCTGTTCTAGAAGGTCATATTTTTGCCAGGCTGCTTCTAAAATTTGTCACCTTAAGAATGATATTGATAAACTCCAGTGATACATCAGGGGTGACATTGATATCTTTCTATTGGTTGTTCCCCAATGAAGGACTCTTCTCTGGAACCTTCCGGCAGACATATGACATAGTGGGTGCACCAAAATGTTTTGCTAAAGTACTCCCAGAGAGTCTTCTGCTATCATTAAATAGAAGAAATGCTAACGTTCTTCCTCTTTCAACATTGCTTTTTTTAGGAACATTTTTTAAAAAGGATAAATTTTTGATCATTTTATAGGACACAATGGAAAGATAGGATGACAAAAGTGAACATACAAATTTTAGGCAGAAGATTTCAGATACCAAGTTATATTTATTCTATCATCAAAAGGCCAATATTTAACATATCTTGCTTTTATTATTAAAGAAGCATAAAGAAGAACAACTAAGAGGCCATCAAAATAGAAGAGATTATATCTTGCAGTCACACAGCCGTGAAATTCTGACCAGAATGAAAACATGAGTATAAAGAGAGTAATCATTTGCTTATTAATTCAAGAAACAATTTTCCATTTTCCTAGTATTATGAAAGTAAGAGATTACAGGACTCTATTTTTAACCATGTGGGTTTTTCAAAGGTATATATAGTAATCTCATTATACCTGTGGTGCAAATTCAGATGAAAAAACATTTTTCTGTCTTCTTTTGCATGCACTGCCCTTAAAAACAAAAACAGAAACATATTAACCAGTGGATGACTTCACTACCTCAAATCTTTGATTCATCTCTATTCTCTCAGCGACCATGGTTGAAAGGAACAAGGTAAAAGGTTATGTAAACATAACCTTTTATGTTTGTAGGGGCAAAATAGCTAATTATCCAAATCCTAACAAGCACATAGGAAAACTATTTCTACCAAGTTAAGAGAGAATGAAGGCATCACATTGAGCGGAGATGCCGTGTTCAAAGGCCTCATTACCTCAAGGCCTCCCAGTTGAATGAGTATACTGGCATTCCCTTCATTATGAGTGAATGCCAGAGACGTCATACAACAGAGAAGGTTCCAGTGGTTCACACTATAGTTGTAAGTGCCACATTCAAATGTGGGACAAAAGTGACAGCAGGGTACTGTAAGCTCGGTGGTTAAGGGTGGCAAATAGAGGAACTTGGTCCAAAACCACAACAAAGCCCATGACACAGTCCTTCGTCACAGGCATATTGTGAAGGGACAATGTGGAACTAGGGCCCAACTTGTCACTAGTAACATAATTTGCGCACATCCTTCTGCCATTGAAATGGTCCTGTTTCCTGCGCTACCAGATTTGTATACATAACCAAGAATGCTGGTTGCTTGATGCATAATTTGTCCCAGGATTCATTGTGTAACTAATATAGCTCTTTCACCTTTTGTTTTCTTTTCTTTTTCTTTCTTTCTTTTTTTTTTTTACACCTCAGTGTTCATTCCATTTGGACAAGACTCTTAGTAAGTTGTGGCAAAAAATACCTACATAAAACCTTCTCCTTCTCCTTTTTCTTCTCTTTCTCTCTCTCTCTCTCTCTTTTTTCCTGACAAAAATGTCCTCTTTAATCCCCATAATCTATTTCCCCCATCCCCCGCTCAAATCCCCTCTGTAACCATCAGTTTGTTCTCTCTAGTTAAGAGTTTGTTTCTAAAACAAGATCTTCTTCACGAGTGAAGAATTTGAATTATTGGACCATATGTACACAAAATTAGGCAATATTTTATTATACTTTCCTAGCATTTATCTACCTACATATTTGTTATTTATTACTTGATATACTTATTGATTGCAAAAATATGTTAACTCTCATGAACACACCTCACAATTCCATACCTAGAACATTCAAAGTAACTTGTATCTACCCAGGAATTCCTTCCCCAAGTTAAATCCTCTGCCCTCCGAACCAGAGGAACCCTGCTTGTGAATCTTATATCATCTTCTTCTTTCCTCTACCCCAGAAAAGTGTGTGTTAAAAAATCATACATCTTTAGTTTTGGTTGTTTTATAATATATTGTAGAGTTCTGCTGAATGTAATCTCCCACAACTTTTTTCATTAATTATTTTATTGCTAAGATGAATTCAAGCAGCTCCTTTTTGCCATGATGCAATCATTTTGACTGTTGTATAATACTTTAGTGGGTGAATGTATGCTCCGCAAATTCACCCGTTCTTCTGCTATGGGCCACAGGGTTTCCAAATTTTTGTTGTTGCACATAATGCTGTAATGAACATTCTTATTTACCGGGTCTGCCTCTAAAATGTGAGGCCTCTGGAGTAACAAAACACATGGAATGCTGTCAACCCAGCTATCCCCCCAGCTTGACTAACGTCCCCACCCAAGGACCCACAGCCTGTTCCTCAGGAATGGATCCCTAATCCAGAGGTCAAAGGAAGTGTTCTGTCCCCTAATCCACCATGCCTTTGTGACCTGAGGGGGCAGACTACACAGAAGTTATACCTGGGCCAGCAGGCCTGGGAGGTGACAAGACCAACCTGAGCCAAGTTAGAACAAATGCAGCTTCCCTAGCATCAAAGGCAAGAAGTCCTTCCTCCAGCTCCTGTGTTCTCTGGCTTGAGATTTCCAGATAGTTCTAATCATATCCCAAAACTCTACCATCCTAAGCAGAAAGGGAGGTGGTATATAGTTATCTGGGGAACCTGATTGGCAGACCCAGGTGCTGGGGGTTTGGGGAGACAGCCATTCTTTCTCTAATCTTCCAGGGCTGTGGATGTGAACTTCCCACTGCCACCACATCCACACACCCACACTCTCCCTGTAACATGCATCCTTGACTAGGGTAAGAACCCCTGGTAGGGTGAGGAACGCCGATGGGCGTGGTGGGTCTCTCGCCTCTAATTCCCATCAGGTCAGCTGTCAAATTTTCGAGAAATTTTCTTATGTTACTCAAAAGAGAAAGCAAAACAAAATAAAAAACAACAACAACAACAAAACAAAGAACACACACACACACACACAAACACACACAGCTTGTGTTTCCATGTTTGTGATTTGTAGGATCCTCTAAAGGGTGGAGCCCAGGCAGAGGTCCCTCTTGCCTCAGTCTAAGAAGAAGACTTCTGGTGTATATGTGTAAGAATTTCTCTTTGGCATGACACCTACATCAACTTCCTGGGGTTGCTGTAACAAATTATTAGAAACTGGGTGACTCAAAACAATAGAAATTCATTCTCTCACAGCTCTGGAGGCCAGATGTCTGAAACCTACAAGCTAGAAGGGCCTTACTCCTTCTGGAGGCTCTCAGGGAAATTCCCTCTCATACCCTTTCTTCTAGGTTCTGTTGGTTCTAGCAATCTTTGGTGTGTTCATCTACTTGGGCTGCCACAACAAAACACAGCCGACCTAACAACATGGTGGCCTAAACAAAAGAAATTTATTTTCTCATCGTCCTGGAGGCTGGGATTCCAAGAACTGATGCCTGGCAGGATTGGGTTCTTCTGAGGTCTCTCTCCTTGACTTAGATGTTGGTCTTCTTGCTGTTTCTCCATTAGACTATAGCTTCATATGTGAAGGCCCTTGGTTTCCTTTTTTATGCCCTAACCTCTTTTTCTCCTAAGGGCACAATTCAGATTGGATTAGAACCCATCTTAAAGGTTTCAATTTAACTTAATTACCTCTTTAATGGCACTATCTCCAAATACATTCACATTCTGAGGTGCTCGGTATTGAGACTAACAAATATTGAAATATTGATTTTGAAGGAACACAATTCAGTCTGTAATACTTGGCTTGTAGAACTGTCTTTCCAGTGTCTGCCTTAGCTCATATCACCTTCTTCCCCATGTGACTTTTCTTCTAAGGACATTTGTTCTTGGATTTAAGGCCCACCCAAATCTAGGATGATCTCATCTCAAGGGTCTTAACTTAATTACATATATAAAGATTCTTTTTCCAAATAAGGTAACATTACTCAGGTTCCTGGTAGATATACCTTTCCCAAGCCACAATTCAATCTGCCATAATACCCTTTATATAAAGTGATAAACAACTAAAACTAAACAGTATTTTTTAAATGAATTGCTAAGTAAAAAGATAAATAGTCAACTTTACAAGATAAAATGTTTTCCAAAGTAAATGTACCAATTTATATTCCCACAGCAATGTAAGATTCTGTAGCTCCACATTCTATCACTTGCTAAGAAGTGTTCCTTATTGAGTACTTTTGCTAATCAAATGGAGGTAAATGGCATTTTATTGTTGTGTCGATTTGCATTTTCCTGGTTCCTGCTGAGGTGATTGCTTTTGAAGAGATTTTTATTTTTATTGTTGTTAGTATTAGGTATTGCAAATCATCCTTTGCACAAGACTTTTGCCAAGATTTTTTTGAGTCATTAGTGACAAGTTTTATATTAAGTCTAACCTTGAAATGAAAAGTTCTACACCATCAGCAATTGGAATATCCTTAATATTTCCAAAACCATCTTATGAGATGCTAGGCAAGTCATTCACTCTGAAGAACTATTCCTCTCAAAGTTTAAAAAAGGAACAAAAGAGAGAGAGACAGAGAGAGAGAGAGAGAGAGAGAGCGATTGAGAACCAGGTGGAGGGAAGAGATAGCAGAATTGTAGTTGCTATCCCTTGCATGGTGCTTCCACAATCAGGGCAGCATTTTTTGAAGACCACATTTCAACCTCTCTGGTCAACTTCTGACACATAGATTCCACCATAAGAGCTTGCTATCAGCCCTGAAGAAAAACTCATGAGACCACATGTCATTGTTATATTTTAGCCCCAGAGTGCATACGCTTTTGATCACCAAGAGCATCTTCTGCATACTAAAGTTAGAAATTTAAAAAAAGAAGAAGGAGAAGGAGAAGAAGAAGAATTGCGAGTGCACAATGGGTCCAATCAGTGGTGGCTCATTCATCATGAAGCCTTCAACTCTGTTGCCTAAAGGAGGATCAGAAACTGCAAATATGAGCAGTGCCACCTGCTGAAATGGCTATTTCCTGCTCCTCTCCAAACGTTTATTAGGGATATAACCAGGCTATCGGGATGACTCAACATGAAACTCCTAGGAAATGAAGAGGCTCTTAATGACAAAATGCCATGGTTGTTGAAATTATAGCAATATTCATTTACTGACTCTATACGGAGCAGTAAAACTTTCTGATTTTTAGTTGAGACAATCAGCTGATCTTGCATCTATCATGATGGGATCATTGAGAGCAGAAAACTCCAAATGAAGATCCTAATACATCAATAATGGTAATGTTGGAGGGTCTACGGAAGTGGTGGATATGCAAGAGAATTGTAAACCTTAAAACATAATTTAAATATTGAATATTTTATTACTAGCCATTTCCATTAGGACTGGTATGTGGGCACCAGAGAAATCTACGCTCACATAGGAAGACGAAAGGCAACAATGCCACCACCATGTTCTGGTCTCTCATAATCCTGAGCAATGGTTAGGTTCAAGAAGGAAAGCAAATACAGCTCCAGTGGGCATGGAAAATTAGTCTCTAAATGCTTCCTCTAAAGTTTCAGTAAAAATGGTATGAAATATCATAGAAATAATGAAATATTAAAGGGCTTCCCATCCAGCTAGCACCTACTGCATGCAAGGAACTGTAGAAGCTGCTTTGATAAGTATAAAGGAGCATAAAGATACAATGCCTGCCTTCAAAAATCCTAAAACCCATTGGAAATAAAATCATAGAGAAAATATGCTTTCAGTACTAGCTTCAGAAGAGAATCTGCCATCGCTAATAAATTGCATGAAAGAAGGCTAGAAATAAAGATGACTTCAACTTGGCTAAAGAAATTTCTATTGTGGTTAGTGCTTTGAGTTGCCTGCTCCTATTAGGGTTGTAGTAAAATGGTAGTCCTCATTGAAAGATGGGAAGGTCTGTGTAGATATTTGAAATATATTTTTTTCAAAGATTTATTTATTGATTTATTGATTTGAGAAAGAGAGAGAGTAGGGGGAGAAGGAGAGGGAGAGAGAGAATCCCAAGCAGACTCCCCACTGAGTGCAGAGGCTGACGCAGGGCTCGATCTCAGGACCCCGAGATCATAACTTGAGTAGAAATCAAGGATTGGACACTTAACTGACTAAGCTATCCAGGCACCCTTTGAATGATCTCTAATGGAGTACAGTGATTTCTCAACTAGTGAATAAGCATTCAAAAAGCAGAGGCTGGGGGCAATGGGCTGCCTGGGTGGCTGAGTCGGTTAAGTGTCTGCCTTTTGCTTAAGTCTCAGGGTCCTGGGATTGAGGCTCCCCTCAGACTTCCTGCTCAGTGGAGAGTCTGCTTCTCCCTCTACTTTTATTCCTGCTTATGCTCTCTCTCTCTCTGTCAAATAAATATATAAAATCTTTTAAAAAGGGAGGGGGAGACAGTTCATCAGAAATTTCACTGTATATACAGAAAAATATTTAGGAAGAGTTATGCTATCTTACAAAATATAAAAATTATCTCCTTATCAGTCCTCAGGAGGGCACCTCAGTAATCCTTACCACCTCCCTTCAGATTGCTTCCTTCTGTGAGCCCCACATGGGAGTTCCTTTAGTTCCCCAGAGACCACATGCAGTGGCACATCCAAAGAGTGGCCTCAGTCCTAGAAGTCCAGGCTGTGTGTCAGCAACCTGACCTGTGCCACTGCCTTCTCCACTGTCCCATCCTTCACACTAAACATGAAATGGAAAGACAGAGGACCTTGTATCCCTACCCTGGCACTGGCTGATGTTGTTGAAAGGAAGTTTTTCCCTAAGAATTTTTTTAATCAATGTCTTGTAGTGTATGGCATATTATGATTTTATAATAGGATTTTACATTCTGTAATATTATAATGTAATGTTACATATATATATGTGTGTGTGTGTGTGTATACATATACACACACATATGTGTGTATATGTATACACACACACACACACACATATATATATATGCAATTTAAAAGGTAAGAATGATATATGTGTAACATTTCATCATCCTGCATTTTAATCAAAATTCTGGTCATGGTGGTGAGGAGTTGTAGTCCCATGACCTAGGAGGTAACAGAATCAGCCTGTGGCTTCTGGATGCAAACTTCCTGGGTCAAATTTCAGCACTCTATGACCTTAGAAACTTACTTTACATCTGTGCACCTCAGTACTTCATCTGTAAAATGGACCAATACGACCACCTCATATTGTTATTATGGAGGATGATTTAATACATGTTATTGCACAAGGTAATAGGTTTTTTTTTTATTATGTTCAGTTAGCCAACATATATATAGTACGTCATTAGTTTTTGATGTAGTGTTCAGTGATTCCTTAGTTGCTATAATACTCAGTGCTCATTACAACACAAAGTGGTTTTTTAAAGCTTTTATTTATTTATTTGAGAGAGGGAGAGAGAGAGTGAGCAAGGGGAGGCGCAGAGGAAGAGGGGGAGAGAATGTCAAGCAAATTCTGTGCTGAGTCTGGAGCCTGACGTGGGGCTCGATCCCACAACTCTGAGATCATGACCTGAGCCAAAATCAAGAGTCTGTCCCTTAACTGACTGAGCCACCCAGGCACCCCTGTATAAAGTATTTATTAAATGGTGACCTATTATTACCATGGTGTAATAGGGCCATGCAATCTTAGATTCACCATTTGGCTTGGGATCACTTGAGATTAAAAATACCAGACTAGGATACAATATTACATGAACCTACAAGATTATATGATTAGCAAAAAAATACACAAATGAATAAATAAGAAAACAAGTAAATCAGGATAGGATAATTATAGTGATATCAACTCATGTTCTTAAGCATTATAGAAAGAATATAAAGCAAGAGTACTAGCGAGTACTAGAATAGAATCAAACTCATCCTAGAAATGGTATTTTTGGAACATTATTATAATCTAATAAGTGGTAGCCTAATTGTCCAAAAACAAGTTAGCAGTTAAAATCTTTTGATAGTATTGGGCCTATGGGATTCAAGCATAAGTTGAATTTTTGACTCAGTGTTTCCTCAGGGCAATTTCTCACTCGAAGAATGTAGAATTCATTTTCAGACTGTGTTTAATTTGGACAGTCCACATTATCTTTTTCATCAAATGACTTGAGGGGAACCACTCAGCGTCCCATTCACCCTTATTTCTTCCTTCCCCAGTCCTTCATCTTGGTAAATGCTGTGAAAACCCACCCAGATGTGGCAACCAAAAATCTTGATTTCAAGTCCTCTTGATTCTCTCTCCAATTACATCCCACCCCACCTCCCGCCATTGTCCCAGCCCAGTCCACCATAGCCTTCCAGCTGGGTTTCCTGATAGAATGCTGTGTGGCCAGTCTCATCTCCCTTATACTAATGAAGCAGTCAAAGGGATGCCACCTGTCTAAACTGTCACTTAATGCTTTCTCATTTCTTGTGAAATGAACCCCAAACTCCCCACCGTGTCTCTGGCCCCTGTGCCACTCCAACCAACCCAGCCTGTAACTCTTCAGCCACACTTCTTTTGTTCTTTCAGTTTGTCAGGCTCTTCCTGCCCCAGGACTGTTGCAGAAGTTCTTCCTGCTGTCAGGAATGTTTTTTGATTTTGTTTTGTTTTAATCTACTCAGTACAACCTGGAGGTCTGTTATACACTGTGGGCATGTCTATGTGTGTGTATATATAGTCACTGATGAAGAGACTATTGTGGTCTAGATGGACACAGAGAGAATAGTATCAGTTTGGTGACAGTCTGGTTCTGAGCATGCATGGATCCAGTGCCTTACAGGAGGTCTCCAGAACCTGGTCTCTCATCTCCTCTCCTTCTGTTGTCCTCTCTGGAGCCAATAGTCACAGACAGGCCTTTGCGTAGTAAGATCGTTTGCAGTCTGAAGCATCTTCTTTGCGTCTCCTATCATCATCCTCCCTAGTCTCTCAAGGAAAAGGCCAGAGGGACCTCTAATGAGTTCTGATGGGCTGAACAGTTTTAATCTATTACTGTGGCTTATGAGTTGGGACACTCCAGTGGACCAGACCAGCGCCATTTCTGGGAGCCAGTGGTAGAATGAACCCTACCTATAGCTCTTGGCTGAGCAGAATAGAAAGATTGCTGCAAGCAAAAGCAAAGGTGGTTGCTAGTCAGCCAAAGGCAAGAGTCAAATGAAATATATCTGCCCACGTACACACAACCAAGTGAGCTAAGATGTTCTCATCTTTCCCTTATGCTTTGTCCTAATGGAAGGACCCAGTCTCGGCACAAGTAGGAAGAATCACAGATTGATTTTTTACATTTGTCCTACCTGCTTTGGGGCCATTTTCCATGTTTTATATCAAGAGGATCTCTGCTTGTAGACCGCCAGCCATCCTACGTCTGGAACATCCCATATTCTGGACCATCAGTGTTGCCCAACAGAACTTTCTTCAGTGATGGGGATGTTCCGTGTCTGTGCTGTCTGGTGAGGTAGTCACTAGCCACGTGTGACTGTCGAGCATTTAAAATGTGACTAATAGGGGCGCCTGGGTGGCTCAGTGGGTTAAGCCTCTGCCTTCGGCTCAGGTCATGATCTCAGGGTCCTGGGATTGAGCCCCGCATTGTGCTCTCTGCTCAGCAGAGAGCCTGCTTCCCTCTCTCTCTCTCTCTCTCTGCCTGCCTCTCTGCCTACTTGTGGTCTCTGTCTGTCAAATAAATAAATAAAATCCTTAAAAAAAAATGTGACTAATATGATTGAGGAGATGAGTTTCTAAAACTGCATTTAGTTTTAATTAATGCGTACTGTGGCCAGTCACTGTTGCGCTGGGCTAGTACAGCCCTAGATCTTTCCCGTCGTCTATCCTCCCATCAGAACTTCTCAAGGTAACAGCCAAACTCATCTGCCAAATCAATTCTTTATAATGAGTGAAAAATGACTTAATTTATTAATACTTTCAAATTAATTGCTTATATTCTATCAGGAATTTTCAAAGCCTTAAAGGGAAAGAGTGACAAACGGTGGCATTTGGAACATGTTTCTTTGATGTGAGAGTCTTCTTGGTTCCTCTCAAATAATATCAGATGTTTTTGCTGCCTACAAATTATATTCCCAAATTAATGACTGGGCTAGTGCAAGTGGGCGTGTAGGTGTGAACACATCTGATAATTTGTCATTGCCCTTGACCGGCAAGTTCTTTAGGTCTTATTAACTCTTATTTCTTCAAACTTTTGCCTTTATAGCCCGGATTTCTGAGGGGGGAAGGAGAGAGCTTGCAAGCTGGAGAATCTCTATAGAGGAATTTGCAAAGTACCTTTTAAGAGATGAATGGGCACAACATTAAAGTAAACATGCACAATTTGAAAATAATTTGGGGAATTTGCATTGTTTTGACAAATTGAAATCTGCCCCTCTCCGTCAGGTTCCAGGGAGACCAGATGGTAGTGTAGCGTATTGGAGGGGGTCCAGAATTGCTTTTGTGTTAATTGATATAGTGTGCTAAGAAAGGTCTCTGGGGAAAAGTATCCCCAGGTAGTTGATTGCTTTGGAATTCCAGCAGAGATGAACTGTGTCAGATAAGAAGGGAAACATAAGTTATCGAGGACTAATGCCTCAGATTGGACCCGCTAATTTTATCACTGGGAATTCAGGACAATGTTTCAAAAAAATATCAAAAAGATATTTCTAGACAGGAATAGGAATTGGTAAAGAACTGAAGTAAATTAGCAGCATGCGAGCCCAGTTTGACTTCCCTTTGGTGTGCGGAAGATCCTTTAATGTTAGCAAGTGTGTGTATAGCTGTGACAAGGGGTTCAAGGGCTTCGTTTTCTAATTTTAAAGTGCTGACCCTAATCAGCTGAGCGAGGAAAGGTAGTGGATGGAGATGGAGCCTGACACTGTAAAGGCTCTTCGTAGTGCCTCGGAAGCCACTTGCTATTTAATTGGAACATCCCCACCTGCTAAATAGCAGTTGTTTAAAATGATACCTTGAGAAAGAGATCAACCATTTTGGGGTTTCCAAAGAAGAGGAAAATTCCTGCGCTGCTCAGGCAACTCTGCAATTTTACCTCATGGGAAGTTGGGGTTTTGTTTCTGTCTTAGGGGAGGGAATGCTCATCCTTTAGCCAGCTTTTTTGCAAACCTTAGCAAAAAAAGGAGGAGGGAAGGGAGGAGGGTGGGGCTGGCGGTTGGGGGGCCCGGAGGGCTAGGAATGTGGTGTGAATGAAGTCCTGCACAAGGGGGAGGGGAAAGAGGGGACCTTTTTTATGAGCTCTCATTTCTTCTCAGTTGACACTTTTGATGGTTTTCCGCCTATCAGTTTATTTTCTCTCTACTTCTTTTTCCATAAGGTTGGATGGAAATGCTTATAGCTGAAAAGAAAATAAGACACTCTTTTTCCCCTAATAGTCAATGAAGAGGGCTTATTTTTTCCCCCTTTTTTTCTGCACATCACTTCACAAGCTGTTTAACGCGATTGCCTAATACACTGCCTAGGATATATTGCAGTTTTTTTGCATTTCTCCTCTAGCCCTTTTAAAAGAACAGTCGTCTGACCTTTTTTTCTAGGAGGTTAATAAAGAATGCAGCGCCTCGTAAGGCTGATTCAATTTCCTTTATGTGAACATGCTGCATAAGTGACCATAATGGTGTTTGCCTAGTTTGCGGTGCTCCGTCTCGCAGTGACCAGCCTTTCATACGAATGACCACATATGTTGTGCATTTGGCCACATAAGGTGAGAAAAAGCAAAATAGATTTTCCTGAGCATTCAATCAAATTTCCACACAATGGACTCTCTGATGTGGACTTGAAATGTATCTGGTCATATATTATTTAACCATATTGTATGTCGCGTTTTAAAATTTTCTACCACGTATTGCATTTTAATAAACGCACGAGTAGATGCAATATTTGAGCTCTCTATCTCCGAAATTCAACACTTTCAACAGATTCTTGTGACTTCAAAGAATTTAATATTAGTATCATAAAAGGTCTTTTGAAGAATAATACTGGAACATAAGAAAAATGACTGCCTGAGTGTGCCCTATCATTTTGAAAGTGTTTTATTGCTTTAATTTCCTGTCTTAGTAAAGTAACAAGCGGCATAATAGAAGATATATGGTTACAGAGTTTGCAATTTATTAGAAGGCTCGAGCTAGTTGAAGACTTTATGTGAAGCGAAAAAGAAAACCTCTAGTTCGCTGAAAAATGGAGACGCACGGCAACGTCAATGTTGCAGCAGCTTTAAATGGAGTCCTATCTTTGACTGATAAGTTCTCTCTCCACGCCCTGTATGTTTGCATGAAATAAATCCGTGGGCACAAGCTTCGTTCTGCACGGGGTTTGTGTCATTAGGTTCCTAGAAACCTAATGTCATTTCATTGGCGAGGCATGTGTAAGAGGACGGTTGCTGTTTGTGTTTTATAGCACAAAGGTGCTATTAAAGCAGAAATGACCCATAACATACATTTTCATTCATTTATTGCATTTTTTGCATGCGTGACTGAATTTTAATCCTGGGCTTTGTCAACCTAGTACAGTTATATTAAGCTTTTTAACCTAGTTTCGCGTCCCTCGCTTGGCTGTGTTTTACACAGCAGCGTGAAGAGGAAGCATTTATCCCACGGAAGAACAGAGAGACAATTCCGTCCTCCTTCGGAAATTGTCCAAATGAGGGATGTGACGCTATCATGATCCTGTAAAAATACATCGTAAAATTGTCTCATAAATAACTGCAGGGATGGGAGAACAGGGAGGCGAGCAGATTTCATTGTGTTTCGTCGTTGTTTGGGGTTTTTTGGGGGGGGGGGTTAATACCCAGTAAGGACTCGGGTGTATGGACATCGAGCAGCACCCCTGAAGTTTCCCTGGAATGGAAGCAACATGTTCAACAGGGCAAAGCAGGAAATGGAAGAATCAGAAGGACTCCCCAGTCCTGTCACCGTCCCCCACCATCAGGTCGCAAAACATCTGTTCCCAAAAAAGATTGTTTGGTTTTTCTGCGCCACAAACGGGACTTGGGGTCCTGTGGACAGCTGATTTGAAAGGACCCAAAGGCCAACCGATCTCAAGTTTTGGTCAATGACCGTTATCTTAAATGTGTAGGTCTCGTGAGTCAGGGAGTGGCGTTACTGACCTTGCCCTTACTTTGGACACATCCTACCCATCGCACTTTGCCATGTCAGTAAGCTGAAATCGCTGGCCCTCGGCATCCTCACATGAAGCACTTTTGTGACGTTTTGGCTCATCCACCGATGCCATCCTCACCCACGTTTAGGCAGCTGAGCTAGACTACCTCCAGGCTGGAAGAAGAGTACAAGGGCAGGACATTTCTGGTTTCCTCTGTGATCTGTGCTCATCTTGGAAAGAATAATGATTTCCAGCTTTATTGCTAACTGAAGCACAAAAGATTTCCTCTGGGCTTGCCACAGACAATCCTCAGGCACATTAGACGAGTCGACTAGAGTTAGTTCAAAGCGAATTACTTCATTTTAATCATGGTGACTTTACCAGCTCAGTCAATATGTTGTAATGGCACACCGTCAGCTCTTAATTTTACCCCCATCTCTCTCTCTCTCTCTCTCTCTCTCTCTCTTTCTCTCTCTTTTTTTTTTTTTTTTCTTTTTCCTCTCTCTTTAAATGATACTCAGGTCACTTATTTTCAGGCATATTTTTGAGTCTGTTCAAGATTTCCAGGTGGAACACTCCGGAACGACTCATCTTGTTTTACAACATTTGAAGTTTTGTTTGCTAACTCTTTTTCCTCTTCATCCTTGGCTAAAATCTGTTGAGGATTTTTTTTTTTTTTAAACAACCAAATGAGTCCTTAGTAAGAGGCATTGCCAATTATAGAGTTATAATGAGTGCAAACTTTAAAATGCAAATAAATAAAACGTTGCACCAAGGATTACTAGTGACTAAATATTTACTTCATCCTCATTCATTCACAAATAGGAAGCTGGGGTACTCAGTGAGGAGGCACATATGCATATAATCATCATTTAACCAAATACAGGAGCAATTTGATCCTTTGAAATTCACTGTAAAAGCTGTATAAAATCATTCTGGAAACCTCTAACTGGGGTGCTCTGTTTAGCCATCAGGCACCCTATGGAATGCATCTTTTTTTTTTTTTTCTTACTCAGTTATTTTCTCACTTACTTATTCTTGTCATGAAGGTTAATGATACGCATGGCTCTGTTACTTGAGGGGGCGGTGGGTGAAAGATTCTTTTCCTGACACTTCTCAGAGACTGGGCATTGTTTTTCTGTTCCTTCTGTACAGAGAACTCATTAGTCCCCAAACCTCCAGCCTCTCCAGCACCAGCGGGGCTCTGTGCCATGGTTTCATTCATGATTTCTGAGTGTGAGGGCCCCCTCGCCCAGCACACGAAAGCACTATAATTACTTTCATTTCTTGGTTAGCATAGGTCATGGAACTAGTGTTAATAATAATCTTTCCCTCTGGACTTCTCTGTATTTATATATCTCTGATGCAATAACCATGGGGACGATAGAGGTGTATTTTATCTTCATTTCCGTCCTCTTGGTATTGTTTTAGCCCAGGGGGAAAATCAAATGAGGTACAGAACATGGTAAACTCACACAACTCTGAGGTCATTAACACCTAATTAGAAACAGCTTAGAGATCGAAATGATTCTTTGGTTAAGATGTGAGGGAGAAAAAGAGAGATCAGACAGTGGTTAACTTCTTCACCGCCAGTGTGGTCTTCATCACCGGTGGCCATGTTGTGCCTCATCGTGTTCTTTCAGACTTTAAGAGGGAGTATTTGTGTGTGTGTTTTCTTTTTTCTCTTTCCATTTGCTAGAAGAAGCCTTCTGTTAAAATGCTGAATAGCAAGAAGACTTTGCCCAAAGGTCTAACATCCTCATTGATTTTTCCTTAACTGAAAGTCATCATACTCCTTCAGTGTAGGCCTAGATAACGTAAAGATGGGGTGTTTTTTTGTTTGTTTGTTTGTTTGTTTGTTTTAATACTGTGTGACAGGAGTCCTATTGGTGAATAAAAAAGACACTCATTTTAGGGAAGTTAAATGACATTTTGTCAAGATCAAGTAAATATTTATTTCAAAAAATATTACAGCCATGTATTTTTATTACATTTCAGATAGATTTTAAGTTTTGCTACAGGGCGACTTTTTAAAAAATTTATCACATCTTATTTTTTATAAAGGTACAGTCATTCTAATTTCTGTCCTGCTATTTGGTAGGTAAAAACCAGCAAAGGAACCCATGTATTCTTGTATGCTGGTCTTTGTTTTCTAGAAAGGATCAATGTTGAAAAGAGAGAAATGAAACGTGGAAAACGCTCCTGCCTTTAGCATAGGTAGTAAGCCAAGAAGAGACCTTTCCGTCTCCTTGTTCCCATATCTACAGCTCAGGGCTTTCAAGAATTCATGGCACACCTTCTACCAAAGGATTCCTTCACCTCAGCACCTGAAGCCACACTGGCAAGGGCGAGTTGGCCCAGGAGAGGTCCAGGAACAACTGGCTGGGGAGTGTGTGTGTGTGTGTGTGTGTGTGTGTGTGTGTGTGTGTGTAGGGGGGGCAGTGGTCAGGGACGCCTGGCTGCTCTGTCCCCCTGTCACCTCGCAAGCCCCCTGCTAATGACTTTCACCATTACAGGCACTCTTTTAGTCCTGGAAGTTTTTTGCTGCTTTACTTGAATGGGATTTTCTGTGGAAAGAGCATGGCTAACTGCTTGCTCGCTGTACAAGGCAACCAAAGATCCCCAAACTGGAGTAAATCATCCTTGTTGATAAATTGGCTCCCAACTCACCCTATTCTGCCTGCGGGAACTCATAAGGCTATGGTCTGTCACAGGTGGAGTTTCCTTATATAAGGAGCCATTTGTACTCAGAGGAAGTAGATGTCAAAACCTAAGCCAGTGACTGCAAGCTAAATTTTCATTTTGGATGTCCTGGGAATAGGTCTGCCCCCAGCTTTCTAAATCTAAAGACATTATAGCATCGGGGTCAAGGTCTAGGTACTCGCCTTAGACTATTGGCTGCAAGTCCAGCTGTGACTTCGTGTAATGCCTCTCCATCCATTTCCTCACTTCTGAAATAGGAATAATGATAATAATATGTCCTTCCCAGGTTTGTCGTGGGGGATAAATGATATAAGGAACTCAGAACTGTGGTGGCTTATTAATATATGCCATTTGGGGCGCCTGGGTGGCTCGGTCAGTTAAATGTCTGCCTTCATCTCAGGCTTTGATCCCAGGATCCTGGGATGGAGCTCTGCATTGGGCTCTCCACTCAGCGGGGAGCCTGCTTTTCCCTCTCCCTCTGTCGCTCTCCCTGTTTGTGCTCTCCCACTATCTCTCTTTCTGTCAAATAAATAAATAAAATATTTTAAAAAAATGTACACCAACTATTCTCAAACTATGGTGGAGGAAGGGGTCCTTAGGGAGGGTCCTTGAGATCCAGTCAAATCAAAACTATTTTCATAAAAAAAAAAAAAAAACTATTTTCATGATAATGCTGAGATGTTGTTTGACTTTTCTCTCAGGAGTGGGCTCAGAGTATACAGAAGCTATGTGATCTATGATGTCACAGGAGGTCAAATGTAGGAGCAGGTTGGAGAATCCAGCCATCTTCTGTGGCGAAAGACAGTAGAAATTTGCCAAACCATAGAGCGATGCCCCCCACTGTATTTGTAGTTTGAAAAATAGTTATTTTTCTTTAAAATCTGTTATTTTTGTTAATAGATAAGGGGTCTATTGTTATTTTAATTATATTCATAAATATATGTTAAATTTCTCATCTTAAATTTCTTTTTTTTAAATTTTTTAAAATATTTATTTATTTGACAGAGAAGGATAGAGATCACAAGTAGGCAGAGAGGCAGGCAGAGAGAGAGTGAGAAGCAGGCTCCCCACTGAGCAGAGAGCCTGATGTGGGGCTCGATCCCAGGAGCCTGGGATCATGACCTAAGCTGAAGGCAGAGGCGTAACCCACTGAGCCATCTAGGCTCCCTGTCATCTTAAATTTCTAAGATGATAAATATTGATAGATAAAACCCACATTAAAAAAAAAATACTTTTGGAGTCTGTAAGGATTCGTTTGTTTGTTCTGTTTTGTTTTGTTTTGTTTTTTAATTATAAAGGAATCCTGATACCAAAGTATGTGGGACCCACTGATAAGAGATGCTATTTCTGTCAGCTTCTCCCATCCTTATTATTTTGGGTTTTACCCTGTGAACTTGCTAGGGCTTAGTGGAGTGCTATCTTAACAGCTTTCCCTTACAAGAGGAGCTGATCCTTTTGGAGGGGATTTTTTTTTCTTTTTTTTTTTTTTAAATTGCCACACACAACCACTTAAATTTATTTAGAATGCTGATTCCTGGGCTCCGCCTCCAGAAATTCTGGTTCCCAAGTGTAGGTGAGACCCCAAAATCTGGATGCTGGTTGTCTACCCTCTAAGTAATTCTGAAATGTTACTACATTTTTAAGGGCAATACTTCCCAAGGAAATCCTTTTTCGTTCCCTCAGATTTAACACGGTGTCTGTGTTCAGCTTTTCCCTTCACAGTATGGGCTTATGACCTTTTGTCAGTGAAGGTCACTTGGACCTTTGGTCTTCTCGGGGAAAGATGCAATCATTAGGAGCAATAGGTGTCTCACAGACTTCTCTGGGTGGTTCGTAATTCTGAGGATTGAAGAAAAAAACCTATATACCAGTTTTCTGGGCCTCTGCGTAGCTCAGCAGTAACTAACCTTAGGGCCATAAGTAGCTCCTCCAATTCTGACTTTCTAGGGGCTCATTAAGCAGAGGATTCCAGATTCCGGAGGGGAAGGAGAAGCTTTGGGGAAGGGTGGGCTGTGGATAAAGGGCAAGGAAAGGGCAGGCGTGGACTCACAAGCTGGCAGAAGGAGTCAACCATACGGTTGGCCTGGTGCTTGCCGTCAGACTTTGGTTTATATTCTGGAGAAGGCATGGGGTAGGAAACACACAATCCAAAGCTTGCTGCTGGATTTTAGGGGCCCCAGGCCTGTCACTGTCGATGGCTTGTGGAGATGTATCCTGATGTCCCCTACATCTCTGCTCTGTGATCCGAGAGGTTCATCTGTAATGCTTGTGTTTTCGAGACTTAACCCGAACTGGGATGTGAGTGTCTATGACTTCAGAATTGTTCCCCAGTCTCATTTTCTAAACAGCAGCTCTCGACTGTACTCCGATTT
Organism: Enhydra lutris kenyoni; assembly: GCF_002288905.1. Lineage (NCBI taxonomy): Eukaryota > Metazoa > Chordata > Mammalia > Carnivora > Mustelidae > Enhydra > Enhydra lutris. The sequence continues at coordinate 12,622,433 of NW_019154095.1, forward strand.
GTGACTGGTTATGAAGGATTCGCAAGAGAAAGATACATTAACCCCAGATGAAACTTACAAAAAGAATCCTGACCACAACTCAATATCGTTCAAAAGAAAAATGTCATGAAGCCGACAATCACTTAATGAATACCCCAACCCCCCTCTCCAGCCTCCATGTGCTACCCCCTACCTCCACTCGCTAAAATTTTCTCCGCATCAATCCTTCAGTTATAACCATGTGCCCTTGGATGTATTACCATTTTTATTAAGTATTTTCATGATTCCATTTAGAAGGCAAATGAATTATTTCAGAGGAAAGCAAAACAGAATGGGTAGATCAAACATCCAATATAAGTAACTCCCAGCAGCTCAAAATACATTCTAAGGGCTTTATAGACCAGCCATGCTCCCACTAAGGCTTAGAGAGAATTTTTCTCCTCGTTTAAAATATACTATTAATTCTACAAGGTCAGAGACCACCTCATGAACAAAATATGTTAGTTGATTGTGTTCACAGTGATTGTGGCAATGAAAAAGACCTAACAATGTGAAACCTTTGAAAGATCTGCCTGAAGGGAAGATATTTCACCATCTATGAGGGACTAATACTTATTTTAAGAAAGTCATTTTATTATCCACATAAAGAAGGAAGTTTACTGTGAGAAAATTGAGGTAGGAAATTTTTAAGTAGTTTTCTAGTAACCAATGTAAGTTAACTAAGGGTCCCATTTCCTGTGTTAGTTTTATGATTATTAGAGTAGGTCTTCTTGATTTTGGCTAAGAGAGAGAAGGGGACTTGTTTTTTTTGTTTGTTTGTTTGTTTTGTTTGTTTTTTATAACTTTTTCTTTTGGCAATTAAAGGTAAATAACAACATGAATAAGTATCCATAGTGACAATTATTTTCCAACTTGGTTTGGGAATTTAGGTAATTTCTACTATGAGGTGAATTGATATTAAAATGAATATATATACAAGCTTAAGGGTGAATCAGTAGATTTCATTTGTTGATGTTTCTCAAACCTGAGAAGGTGGTGGAACCTCTGTTTCTTGAAACAGGGACATGTCTTTAGTGTCTTCCATATTTCCGTCATCTTGCTACCCACGTGCCCAGGACCACACACATACATGCGGAACAGTGCAAAATAATCCATAGGGAGATGACGGTCAGTCCAGTGGAATTAGATTTAGAGAAATTCATCAACAAATATGTATTTGGTCGGGGGGCACCCGGGTGGCATAGTCGGCTAAGCATCTGACTCTTGGTTTCAGCTCAGGTCATGGTCTCAGGTTCATGAAATCAAGCCCCCAGTCAGCCTTTGCACTCAGCTCAGAGTCTGCTTGAAACTCTCTCTCCCTCTGCCCCTCCCCTCAGCTCTCTTTCTCTCTCTTAAATAAATAAATATATCTCTTTTTTTAAGATTTTATTTATTTATCTGACAGACAAAAGATCACAAGTAGGCAGAGAGGCAGGCAGAGAGAGAGGTGGAAGCAGGCTCCCTGATGAGCAGAGAGCCTGATGCGGGGCTCGATCCCACGACCCTGGGATCATGAACTGAGCTGAAGGCAGAGGCTTTAACCCACTGAGCCACCCAGGTGCTCATAAATAAATATATATTTAAACAAATATGTATTTGGTACTCTTCTAGGAATGGATATTCTGTAGGGAACAAGATAGAGGTGGTAGACAAAAACAAATACAATTTTTAAAAGCTCATTTCAATTGTAGTAGATTGTTATGAAATGAACATATAGGATGACATACTAGGGAGTGACTGGAAGCCAGGGAATTTTCTAGATTAACTCTGAAGAGGTAACACTTCAGAGAGACTGGACCTGGAGAATCAGTCAGGAGGTAGTTTCCTGTGGTGAGAACAGGAAACACAATGGTCCAACGTGGGTCAGAACTGTAGCGGAAGGGCAGACAGCGGGAGGGGAGTCAGATGCAAGACGTAAACTTGGTTCGCCATAATTGTGAGTTGGTGATTTCCTCTCTTTACAACAGAAAGCCTTCGGAAGAAGGCTGGAAGTGACATGACGGTCGGTGAGCTAGGGAACGATGCTTAAAAACAGGAAACACCTAGTGACAGTTGTGCTAATTATCCTGAAAAAGAATCTCTCCTTCTCCCCTGCCGCTTTTTTGAGGGCCTGCAGAACCATCATGAGTAAGTGACATACTCTACAAACCTCCACCTGTCACACCATTGAAAAGAATTCCTACAAAAACATATACATCAACAAATGAGAGCTCATTTGGCGGGGCTGGGGAAATAAGGATTCTGTGGTTCTGCATCTAGTGGCAGCAGCCACCAGGCGAAGGGCCTCACTTACAAGTGCAGGCTAATTGAATCTGAAGTCCTACAGCGGGGTTTCCAGCTTCCCTACACAATCAGCGGTGTCATCTTTGAAAACCAAGTACAACAACATAAAGCTTGCAGTCACTGGCTTAGGTTTTGACATCTACTTCCTCTGAGTGTAGAGGAGCCTACACCTGTGACAGACCAAGACCCTTATGAGTTCCCGCAGGCAGAATAGGGTGAGTCGGGAGCCAATTTATCAACATGGATGACTTACTCTGATTCGGGGCCGATCATGGATCTTGGCTGCCTTGTACAGTGAGTAAGCAATTAGCCATGTCCTCTTAGCAGACCATCCCACTCAGGTACAGCAACACAAACCTTCCAAGATCCAAAGAGTTCCACAGAGCTGGGACTCACCAGCAGATATAACCACTCTATTGCCCAGTTGCTTCTGGGAAGGGGTTGCAGGGTGTTGGCCTATCAGCGACCCAACAGAGGATGACTTAATCCTCTGGCAGTGTCGGTTTTAACTTCCTACAACTTGCTGATATCTGCAGCTGCTGCGTTGCGGTGGGAGTCTATCTTTGACCAAAGATTCTGGAGGCAATGGTAGTTTTGAGATGCCTAAGGCTTCTAAGCCAATTTGGAAAATTCAGGGGATTTGAATTGAATAAAGTTCTATAGATAGAACTCATTCCACAAATATTTTCATTGCAAAGGGAAGGCTTAAAACCCATTTAAGCTGGGGTTTTCTTGCCTGGAACACGTAACGAGTTATTCACTGGTCTGAGGAGTGTTCATGGAGGTTGTTTACATGAGGGATCTCTGCAATCAGAAACTGGTTGGGAGTTTTTGGGTGAAGCGGGTTCCCACTTCAGTGTCTTGCTTCTGGAAGATAGGGGAGAAGAACAAGAGGATTGACATTGATGGAAATCAACTCAACACAGAGTCAGAGCAGAGAATTCAAAGCAAGACAAACAACTACTCTTTGTGATGGATGTTTTCTCACCTGCTCCCTCCTTTTCTGCTCGCTGCTTGGTGCCCCGGAAGGCTGACCTTTATGGATTCCATCAGTGGGCTCCCTTGATCTATGGCTTCCAGTTGCATTTAGCCAATGGGAAACCAGCAGGAGATCACAGGGTTGGCATCATTTTTTCCCAGGCCTCTCCCAAGTGGGCTCTGGGGTAGCACCCTCTGTCTGCTAAGGTCACAGCTCCTTCTATACTTGCAACTACTTTTTCCTGATGCCACTAAGGACCCCTCAATTTTTTTTAGGCTTACGATGTGTTTCCCTTAACCCTGCTCATGTCTTGAGAAATAGTCCTTTATCAAATTCTTCAATTACCCTGCATAATTCATTTTCATTTCCTATACATAGAGTAGCTAAACAATCTATGGCTAATATTTACAAAGGAACAATTTTGAACAAGTCACTGTGCAGGTAAACCTCAAATTACACCCCAAAGACGACTGTCAGAATCCTTTGGAGAGTGAGAGGAGTTCCAGACCGGGGCATGTCCATCTTGGCTGTTGCTGGCTCTAAGAGAAGTCATGTTACTTGGACACAGTCGTTGTCAACAGCCACGTCCATTGTGTGTTGGTCAGAAAATACAGCTTTAGGCGTAGGACATCCTAGCCTGACAGTTTTTTTAACCTATGTCAGCATTTCACTCTTTTTTGGTACCTTTTAGGAACCTGATTGGCAATTTTGATTTGATATATAGCATATCATAAGTTTTATCATTTAAAATAGATAGAAATGGGCTCTTAATGTTTCCATGCAGAAAGTCTGTTTTCCAGGAATAGATTCCTGACATGAGGCAGGTAATACATACTGAAGAAAAAAGAAACAGTTTGTAGCAATGAAACATCTAAGACTCAGTTTCATCATTAAAATGTGAGTGATGGGGCACCTGGGTGGCTCAGTGGGTTAAGCCACTGCCTTCGGCTCAGGTCATGATCTCAGGGTCCTGGGATCAAGTCCCGCATCGGGCTTTCTGCTCAGCAGGGAGCCTGCTTCCTCCTCTCTCTCTCTGCCTGCCTCTCTGCCTACTTGTGATCTCTCTCTGTCAAATAAATAAATAAAATCTTAAAAGAAAAATGTGAGTGATGATAACACTCAACTCATAAAATTATGAGAATTAAAAACAAATGTAACACATAACATAACATAAATGTTAGTTGTCATTTTTCCTAATTGATTATTTTCCTGATTCCTCAAATGGAAATTCTTTTATTACCATTTATGGAAAACAAAGTGTTTGAGGATGACTTAGTAACGTGTGGATGAATGTTGTACCTGTAGAATAACTAGAATTTAACCGTCCTCTTGATTTCTGCACTTAGTTATCTCGTTTGACGTCGGTGAAACTTAAATCATTTTAACCAGGTTTTTTTTTTTTTTTAATGTATGTGCAATTAAAGAGATGGAAGGAATAGGAGAGAAGGCAAAACAAAAACGGACCCAGTGTATAATAGTCAAAGAGGTCAACTTGCTGATATAACTAAGATACTATGGTTGAACTTTAATGTGGATGAAATTAGTAACAAAAGACCCAAATGTCTTTGCATGTAGTGAACTCTTCCATAATCAGAAACCACTGTTTCAAGTAAATTTGCACCTTTCAAAATGCTTATAAAATGAATGGGCAACATTTCTTTTTAGGTTTTACCATACCATTTAGGGAGAAGGCTAAGGTCAAAGTCAAGGAACATATTTAATTCCTTCGCCATAAGTACATCTTTGTTTTCGGTTTTGAGACAGAGAAGAACAATTTGACAAGTTAACACATATTTCCCCCTATATTTTAATGCTACAACACAGAGAACAATAACATATCAATTAACTTTAATTGCCCTCTGGCTTGCTTCCTCCGATAGCTGCCATCGCGAGCAGTGTGCTTTTATGAATAGCGTCCTGGCGGTGAAAATCTCTCAAGGTCTATAACTTGTTCTACAATGTCTGTCCAGGGTCTCACAAAAAAAATCATTTAATATATTCTGTATGTTGTCTCATTTCTCCAATATTCTCAAAAGTCAGAATCTTACCATTTATAACTGGATATTAAAGATAGACTCACAGAGTCAAGAATGGAAGAGATCCAGCAACAGTAAAATGAACTCGCCTTGCCCATGCAAGGAACTGTGTGTTGCAATGACTCTTGAGTCTGTGCTTATCCAAAGCAGTCCAAGGTAAGAGGTTCTGTTGTAGGCAGCTGGGAGGCAGGCCTGGAAACCAAGTGAGTTCTTCTTCTGTTCTCGCATTTCAGATGCAATAACTCCCACGTTGATTCATCTAGCATTTGTAGACACACAATTACAGTAAAATGTGAACAGTCAGTTAAATGTAAATGCAGTAAAATGTGAAAAAATATCACATGCTGGGAATTACATCCCCTCGAAGGTGAACTTTGATCGGTGTTAGACATGGAATCAATTCTCCTCCGTTCCTGCCTCTGATGGGCTTTTCCAATGTCCTGTGTGGTCAACCAGTTGTCTAGAGACGAGCTGTAAAGCTGTGGTCAGCGTGGCGTTGGCACCCAGTGTGTGCACACCCCCCTCCTTCCTATCTCATTCCCTGTTCCCTCACTCTGGCTGCTTTGGGGTTGCACTTGCCAAGGAAAACACAAGCACTCAGTCGGTCTGTAAAATAGCAGGCGTCAACACGTGTTCCTTGAACCCTTCTTCTCACAATAAATACTACAGATAACTGACCTTCATGTGATATGGGAAGAGATGTTTTCTTTAAATACAGAATGAGGTCTGAGGTAAAGGAGATATAAATTAAGTTTTCCTTTGATGTCCATCCTCCCACCTCCCCATTCTTTGGTCCTTTCCCATTTTTGTTGAGTCCCTGGCTTTTAGACACCTTGTGACTTCATTCTGCCTCTGACTCTCCCAGAATTCATTTGTAAGTTAGTACACCTAAATAATGCACATCATTTCATGCACTTCAGTAATTCAATGAGTTACCCCTTTTAGTAGCATTACATTTCTTAAGAAGAACTAATAGAAAGGACAAGATTAACCCCAATAGTAAAATTTCAGGCACTGTGGTACATGAATCATTGGGGTCATATGTCTGGATGAAAAGAAAAAAAAAATTTGATGCAACATAAATAATACCAGGTTGATGAAAAAAATTCAGGTTCTGGAACTCACCAGACCTGGGTTTGAATATTAGCTCTGCTCTTTACAGGCTGTGTGACATTAGCCAAATCACTTAACCTCTCTGTGTTTCATCTATAAGATGATGAAAATAATACCTGCCTCATAGGTTCATGATGTAATTAAGTAAGTCATAACATATAAAGTCCTTGCAGCCTAAAGACTATGTTTATATCCTGGGAAGATCCCACAGTCAAGGGGAGGAACAGGTTGATTTCCAGAGCAATGTGCTTTCCTAATAGAAGAAGGTGCAGAAGCTAAAGGAACCAGCAACAGGGTTCGGTTAACCGTTGTCTGTGTGAAAATCAAGTATTTATTTTGCTTCCTATTTAACAAAACTATTCACAAATGATTCCTGTTCTGTTATCAATTTCTAAAACAGACAGTGGTTCACAGGGACATTCAGGGTAATGACTCCTGAAACGCAGCCTCTTTATTAAGACTCCTGATGTGAAAATCATTCTTAACCATCTGCAGAATCATAGTTTAAAATCACCAGCTCTCCTGTTTAGGAGCCACTGCTGAAATTATTCAGCGAGATGGGCTATCTTATGCTTTGTAAATAGTTATTTGTTATATTCCTTGGAGGTTAAATATAAAGTTACCAGCAAGAAGATTTCATGTACAAGCAGTAATTTTGATGACTCCAGGATCTAGAACTCTTCATTTAGATGTTAAGCAATTTTATATTTGAGATACAAAGTTAGCTTAAAAGTGAAATATGAGGCAGAGGAAAATGTCTACAGTCTTAATGTTTTGCCCAATATTTTACAGAACAAAGGGATAGAATATCTGAAATTTAGTGTTGCTCTTTTATTCTTTTCAACAAAAGAATTACTCTGGGTCTCTTTTGGGAATAATGTTCAAAGAGAAATAAATTTGTCAAATATTCTCAGCGATTTGGCAAGGGTGGGGGGTGGGCAGTACGAGAGTGCTTTTGGTTAAGTAAGTATCTGCTCCATTCACCATTCTAAAACGTACCACTTGAGCATCTCTATCTGGGAAGATAAGTGAGTTAACAGTCATCACTCCCCAGCTCTCCAGCTGTGTGATCATCTCAGATGAGCTGGGGATTCTGTGGCTTGTCCTCACTCCAGGAGGCAGGCTGAGTGAAGAACCACCATCTAGAGCATGGCCATCGTAGTATAAAAAGAGAGAAGGGTGAGACGTGTCTGGTAATTCCCTGGCGCTTAGGTCTTCCTCTTGAGTTTCAGTGGCCCAAATAAATCCCATCGCCCACCTCACTTTGAAGAAGTAGGGTAGGGATATTAAACCATGTCCTAGAAGAGAAGAGAGAGAAAACTGGAAAAATTAGGGAATGTCCTCATGAATGTAGTGATAACTGCTTTCTTCTTTTTTTATGCTGCGTGCTTGGTTTATGAGCTCATTTTCGCTGATTGGGGCAAAGACGTGTAACCCATCCAGGATCTTCTCTGTGATGGAAGTGAAGGACACCATGTAAAATGATTACACAGGGAACCTGGGTGGCTCAGTCAGTTAAGTGTCTGTCTTCAGCTCTGGTCATGATCCCAGGGTCCTGGGATCAAGCCCCACATAGGGCTCCCTGCTGAGCAAGGATTCTCCTTCTTTCTCTCCCTCTCCCTCTGTGTTGTTTCTCTCCCTCTCAAATAAATAAACAAATCTAAAAAAAAATAATAAAAAAAAGAGATTCCATGAAATTAAGGGGGGAATATCCCATTCAAGGTTCAAAGGTCTTGGTAGTGTCAGATGACATTCATATGTACCTTTCTGTATACTTTTCCCCCAGGCATCTTCTGCTGCCTAATATACCACCCAAAAACATGGTAATTAAAACCAATACCAATGATTTGTTTATATTCTGCACTTTGAATTGGGCTTGGGTCTAAGATGGCCTCACTCGTTTTTCTGACCAATGGTCTTAGCTGATTGCTAAGCCTCTTTCTCCAGGAACTTTTCTTCCTCAAGAAATCTAGCACAGTAGTGCTAGACTGTAATCTGAGGGTAATAGGAGGGGGAGAGGGAAAGCTGGAAGCCTTCTTGAGGAGAAGCTAGGAAGTCCTACAACATCACTTTGCCTGCATTCTGTTCACTGGACCACATTGAGGGGAGCAGAGCGACTCTTGATAGAAGGGGTGGGGGAGGGCAGAATCACATGGTAAAGGAGCATGACCCAAGGGTGGGAGAATATTTGTGTCCTTCCTTATGAGCTGTCTCACCACAGCTCCGGGATGAGGGATGACCTGGAGCGTTAAGGACTGTCCGGAGAATAGGCACAGAGCCTGGAAAAGATTCTGCAATTTTCCAGAGATTTCTTGGTGGGTTTGTTTCTGTTACAAATGAACTAGAATCTGGAAAATAAGTAAAAGATGCGGTTTCCATTTGGAGGAAGTGAGGAGCTTTTCAGTTGACTGTTTTTCTGTGTCCTGCCAGTCAGAGCGCTGCTGCTAACGGCAACTCCATCCGCCATCTAGGGTATCGTAAGAGTCATCTGCCCTTGGCCATTTCTCATTCTGGTTTGCTGTTGTGATGCTATCGCATTTTTTTTTTTTAAATGCCAAAAAACACTTGAAAATTTTGTCGAAGTAGGGGGTGAACAAAATTCTCTCCACTAATCCATTGGTCAATGTCACCTAGTTCAGAGATTTTTCCTGTGGACATTTTAAATTCTACATGTATAAACTTTATAACAGTTTTTAGGAGTCTGCCATCTAATTTCTGTGATCAGGTAGGAGTTGGGGAGAAAACAATTTCTAAAATAATCAGGTCATAATAAAATCATAGAGTTTTATAGAATAAATGAAATCTCTCACTGTTACACAACTCACTTGCTCACTGTGAGGCCTGGCTATGTTCTACATCATAAATATAGACTGTTGTATTCTACACTACTGCTGGAAGCTTCCAAATGGTCTTTGAACATATTAAGTAAAATATTTTTCAGTATTCCGATTTGGCTGTACAGAAATATGCAAAAATGGGATAAGCTCTCTATTTCAACAAAAAGTCAGAATCTGTCTTAAAATTGCAGTGAGTAACATGATTTTTAACTGCTCTTCTCCATGGGATTGAGGATAAATCATGCACAATCATGCACAATCCCTACTTTAACTGATGTTTATCGAGAAGAATATAAAGTCCTTGGGTTGCCTCATTCGTGGGCTTGACCTCCCAAATTCCCTGACTGGGAAGGGAAGTCAGGTCCCCTCCATTTAAAAGGGAGCAATTTGGGCATGGTGCAATGGTGGGCACTCTTTAGGGAGAGAAATCTTAAACCAAAGCAAACAACCTCAGTAAAATAAGTCTTTTGTAATATTCCTGCAACTCACTAGAATAAGTGTCATTTTGAGATTGTTCTCTTTCTCTAATTTAAAAGTTAACTAAAATGATAAATAACAACCTTAGGTAAAGTTCTCCCTATCGCAAAAAATGCCCTCAGATTCCTGTCCGAAATGCCTCGATCCTTCACAAACTAGATTGTTTCCTTTTCCCAGGGTGGGGAGGACCTCCAAGTCAGTTCATGCCACTCACAGTGCAGTGTTAGGACTCTTGTGTGGTTGCTGAAGGCAAGGAGAGGACAGTCATCCCTCTAGGAATTTGCCTCAGCAATGGATGCAATGGCTCACAGCAAATGTTGTTGATTCAATGGTCAGTGTTATGCCCCAATAATGGGTTTGTGATTAAAGGAGTGAGACTGATACAAAGAAGGTCAAGCAAAGCTTTATTTTGCGCCAAGCATCAAGAATCTAACCGAAGGTTCGGGGCCGCACCTCTTACAAGAGAGGGCGACCCTTCTCTGTTTCACAGTCTAGCTTTTAAGGGCAAAGGCCATGCGGTCGGTCCTGGCCACGCACAGGTGACCAATGAGATTGTAACACACACAGGAAACTCCATAGTGATGCTAGGTGACCAACTGAGTTACAATTTACCCTAGTAGACATTTGACCCAGCCTATTACACCTTGATTAGGATTGGCGCCAAAAAGGGTTCCCAAAGGGTGGGGGCCCCTACTCCTTGGTAGCTAGGGAGACAGTATGCAACCCCCTACTGATCGGATGTCTCCACCTGGCCTGACCCACCCTTGTGTCTGGGCTTTGTTACCTGAAGCTGGTTTTGGGGACTTGTTTTTAAGTGAATCCCCTGGGGGAAGGGAAGCAGGGACAGTTTAATGAAAGCCTCTTGCTAAATAGGTCCTTACAGTCAGTATTTAAAAATCCAAGGGCAAGTCATCTGAGGATAGCCACGGAATAAGCTGAATGAGCCTAAACCCCAGACAACAGTTAGGACATTATCATAGTCCAGAGCTAATCCAAAATATACATCCGATTTGGTCCAGGGCCTGAGGTTGTAACTGTTTGGAGGTATTTGGGGGAAAGGAGATTCTACAGACTCAGAACCAATGTCTGAACACCATTTGCATGGACATGGCTAGAACTGGAGGGGATTGTGCTGAAATCAGTCAAGCAGAGAGAGTCACTTATCATATGGTTTCACTCATATGTGGAACATAAGGAACAGCATGGAGGATATTAGAAGAAGGAAGGGAAAAATGAAAGGGGGAACTCAGAGGGGGAGATGAACCATGGGAGACTATGGACTCCAGGAAGCAAACTGAGGGTTTCAGAGGGGAGGGGGTTGGGGGATGGGTGAGCCCGGTGATGGGTATTAAGGAGGGCACGGACTGCGTGGAGCACTGGGTGTTAGACACAAACAATGAATCTTAGAACACGACATCAAAAACTACTGATGTACTGTATGGTGACTTACATAACATAATAAAAAATAAATAAATAAAGGCACTACTGATACCTCAGTTTTCTTAAGAGATTCCAAAGATGCCCTGGAATGGACTTGGAAATTTATACCAGGGGTGCCAAACACATGGAACATAAGTTTGTTTCAGTAACTTTTGTTTCCACCCACAACCAGGCTCAGCAAGCCATGCAGGTGGCAAGTGTGGGACACTAACGTGATTCAAGTCACCTCCATAAGACACCAAACCCCAACGTTCCTTCTCAGTTCCTTTATGCAAGGTGCTAGTTTATATTTAAGGTCATGCCAACATTTTATCCAGGGAAAGTGAGGAATAGCTTTTTTTGTTTGTTTGTTTGAACTTTCTTCCCCATTTATGGTTTGGTCTTCAGCTCTTTCTTCTTTAGTTCAGCTGTCCCCATAGCCTCACTCTAACGCGCTGACAGTAGGTAGCATTTGGCAGTGATCACATTCAGTGTACAGATACTCTGCCTTGTCCCAATTTAGAATGCCTGATGTTTGGAGGAGCTATAAACCTTATTTACATATTTGCCTTTGCCAACTATAAATTTCCCTTCTATCATTTTTGGCCTTATGGGGTTGTAAACATTTGCCATTAGCTCTTTGAAAGTTCACCCTGGATTAGAACTATCGAAGTAACAAATGTATCCTTGTTTCTTCAATCCTTTGAAGAAAAAATTCAGTCTCCTCCAAAGCATCCATTTTCAACGTCTATCTATGTCTGATATATTTTTTTTAATCCAGTTTTTTTTTTTTTTTGCAAAAGTCTTTATTTCCTTTATAGCCATTTATAATTGAGGGGAAAGGTGTGAAATACTTTTTTTCACACAGCCTACCTTGCAAATGCAAGCCATATGTTACCTGTTTTCCTATGTATTTTGTATTGCTAGTACCATATGCCTCCAATGATTGATCTTACCGTTGTGAGGAAGCTAAAGATACATATATTTTAAGTCTCTCTTGAAGGAAATAAGATGTTCCTCTATTGCTCTTTCAGATTAATGTGCTAAAAGCTTCTGCTCATGCCTAATGGATGAACCATAATTTACATCAAAGTTTCAATCACTTTAAATTAATATAGCCATTTTCTTAATGAATCTTGCTACTAGAATCTCTGGTCTTCACAAAACAATCCAGTCATGGCTGTTTACCATTTTTATGTATAGCATAAAATCTGGTATCCAGAGTATTTTCCATTGTAGTTTTTAAAATTAATTAATAAATGACCTGTGCTATTTGATAATATGTATCTTCCATGCACTTTTGTAAAAAATATATTCTATTATTCATCACTGTCTTCATCTTCTATTGGATTTCATAGGAAGGAAAGGAAAAAAATATATGTATTCTACTAAGAGACATAAACATTGTAAGATTCATCTCTGAAAATAAGATTCTTGGGTTTTGTTTTTTGTTTTTTTTTCTTGTGTTTTCTTTTTTCCTTTTTGTTTTAGAGGGTTTTTTGTTTGTTTGTTTTTTGTTTTTTGCTTTTTTCTTGTTGGAGCCCATAAGAAGTTCAAGAATAAGTCACAATAATTCTGATGGGATTTAGCAGTCAGATTTTTTCTCTGCATGAACAGAAAGGTTGTATATGGGCATAGCAAAGGAGAAAGCTGAAAAATGAATCTCTGTGACTTAATTTTTTATTGTAATTGTTACGTAAGTGATATTGCACCTTAATACTACTTCAGCTAACTATGGGTATCAGTATCTGGTATGTGTCCATAGTGAAAATAAACACTGAATTACTAATGTTATCTAACCGCAGGGTGGAAAAACTAACCAGGTTTCATGGGAGACGTTAGGACTTAATCTACATCAAATGATCAAGCTGAATGTAAGAGGTTATCCCCATACATGTTGAGATTAAGGTGGAAAACGTGATTCAGGGCTATTCAGCAGAGTTGGCCTTTGGTGTCCAAGGGTCTTGTCTAAATCAGATGGGTGGGCACCCACAGCTGAACCTCACTGTACTGACTCCCCACCATGCCCATTAGGAGGATGCCTTCTATGCATGGTGGTTTCCAAACTGGGTTCAGAGAGTCCAGGGGCTACCCCTCGGGAAGACTCTGGGGGCTACAAGTTGGAGTGGGTAGGAACAGACCAGACTAAGGCCTAAGAGTTCTGCTTTTCAGCTGAAACAGTTCTTCTCCTTTTACTTGTTTTCCATATTCATCTTCTTTGTGGGACTTTCTCTGAAGAAAGGACTCATGAGCATTAAGAAAACTGTTGTAAAGCACTGTAACAACATAGTAGCTGGGTGAAGTCAGAATGTTCTCAGAGGGATAAAATTGTAAGAGAAGAGTCACAGTCAGAAAGAACGGACTGGGCCATTCTTGTGGGAATTGGGATCAAATCCTATTATACACGTTCTCTCCCTTGATAACAGGTAGACACATATATGTAGTACACACACGTACGTGCACACATTTATATACATGGATTAATAGGTATATGTATGTGTGATTATTGATTCTCTGTGTATATATGTACATATGTGAGTACGCACATATATTGTGTCAGGAGTATGCACACATACACATTCATACGTGTGTGTGTGTGTGTGTGTGTGTGTGTGTGTGTAGGGCAAGAGAAAGAGAAACCTGGCAACACTTATTGTTAAATATCTATTATATTCCGGGAATATTGCTAAACACTGGACCCTCATAAAAGAACCAGAAAGACAAGAACAATCCCTACCCTCACAGGAAGATAAACAAACGAATGAAACAACGATAGATTCTGAGTGATAGTGTAAATGAACAGAGGGGTGTGTAGAGGACTGCATAGACGGAGGGACTGGTTAGGTACTGGAAGGTATAAAGGAGCACGGCCACTGAAAGAACCAGGGAAAGGGGCCAATTGGAAAGCCCTTGGTTCCAGTCTTATCCTCTGTGGCCCCGAGTGACAAAAGGAGGCTGAGTGAGGTGACTTCTGCCCTAGCGGTGTTAGGGCCATATTTTGGTGTAGTCCATACTGTTTGAACTCATCTAACTAGATCTAACTAATATAGACAGAGAAGTCTTTAAACAACTGAGAAAAAAATGTGGAATTAAGACTTGGCTGGAAGAGTGCCTGTTATGACACAAATCTTGACATTTCCTGATCTCCTTAGCATTTTTCGGTCAAAGTCAGTTGTTCAGATTTCCGTCTAAGAACCAATCTTAGAGATCGGATAAGCAGGTGGGAGTCACGAACTAAATGTCTTCACATTCGGGGCAGGTGTAATGTGATGAACTAGCCAGGGCATAGAGCGGAGTAGCTGCAGAGGCCACGTCCATTCTAAGCACGCAGCGGGTCCTCGTCACATGGAGAATGCAGGTGCACTGTTGCTGGAGGCTAGGATTGACAAAGAGCTGGCATCCAAGTGTTCCTGTGGAAGTCCCACCTTTTTTAATGTTGCCAGCTAATGAAATGATTAACACTGGGAAATATCTTCAGGTTATGGAACTCAAGTTCACACCAATTTGTTCGACAAATTAGTTGCAGAACCCCCTTTCTTATTTTCCAACAAGGAGGAAAAGTACAAAGAAATTGAGGAGCTTCCTTGGGTGCAGACTTCCGGTGAACGGCAGAATTAAGTCTAGATCTTCTCTGAGCTCATCTGGGGCTTGTCTCCCACTTCTTTCCACCATTCATGGCGGATAAGTCTCTAATGCATGATCAGGGAATAAAGTATCTAATCCTCAGTTCAGTAACCATCTCTGACTTTCCAAAAGAGAAAAACAGCAACACACTGCAACCCAGCTGAGCTGAACAGCAAGACACACAGGAAAAAAAAAATTGTGAAGGAGGGATTTACAGGACTCAGTATCTCACCAGATCATGGGGTGAGGACTGGAAGGAACCAGAATAGTTTTGAGCTTGTTTGTTTTAACTTCAGGGTGGAAAATTTCACACATCTATTGAAGCAGAGAGAATGGCATGATGAACCTGCACGTGGGCAACCCAACTTTAATCATCAGTGATTTGCCAATGTTGTTCCTATTCCTTTTCCTACTTCCCAGGAGAATTTTACTTATAAGTACTTACTGGTGCCAAGGTTTTAAACTTGGTGAGCCCAGTTTCAGAAAAAGGGCAGCCAGAGAGAGATACATTTGTGTGTGTGACAGTGGGGAACAGAGGGTAGGGGAAACATTGAGGGGGGAAAATACCATGACATTTATTTGGGAATGTGAGTTTGACATAGGAGATGTCTGGATTGGAGCAGAGTAGAGAATTCAGAAGTGAAGATCAAATTTGAGGGTCCCTTCCATAGAGATGATATTTGAAGCTGTGGATATGAGTCAGATGACCAGAATAAAATGTACAGAGGGGTGAGGAGAAAAGAGCAGAGCAGAGGACAGATGAAGAGAGGGGAGAGAGAGAGAGTGAACAGGGGAGGAGGAGGAGGAAGAAGAACAAGAGAACCCAAGGGCAGTCAAGCGAGGTTGGCAGTTGGTGAGGTGTGAACATTTCTGACACAACAAGAAGAGAATCCCACCTGCTTCTATCATGATACCAACCACCTGTCTGCACCTGTGCCAGACCTTCCTGTCTCAGGAGGAGAACTGTGGGAATTCCATAGCAAAGCCACCCCCACCACCCCTGCTCAGGATCCCGCCCCTCCCACTGCTGCCTTCAGGACAGCGGACAGTTCCCCACCAGCTTTTCCTCCTCTCCCGTGTCATGAATTTGCTTCTTCTTTATCTTACCATTAGATCATCGACAGGCTGCTATTTCTTCCACCAGCTACTTCCCCTCCTGTCCCCTTTTTCTGAAAGCAAAACTCTTTTGAAAGAGTTGTCAATATTTGCTTTTTCAAATTCTCCACCTATTCCCTGTTGAACTCACTAAAATCAAGATTTTCCCTCCATCATTCTCATCCCTAATGTTTTTGTCAGACATGAAAGACCTAAATCCAGTTTTTGATTTTCAGTCCTCCGTCCTTACTTGACCTACCAGCATTATTGGAAACATTGATCATTCCCTTCTTCTAAAAATGCTTCCTTCACTTGGCTTCCAGGAAATCATGCTGCCTTGGTCTCCTTCCCATCTCACTGGCTTTTTCTGGTTAGTTTCTTTTGCTTGGTTCTGCTGTGGCTGGCTTGGTATGAGGGTGTGCACCGCAAGCAGTCATTTTTGGTAGCGAAGATAGAAGTAAGGTGGGAGACAGCCTAAGGGGTGGGTTTATACACGTTAACTTTATCCTATTCCCTTTGTCTAGTAATTGACTTTTATTTTTATGGAACTTCTTAAAAATCTAGGACATGTGTATCATTGTAGTTAGGCTGATTTTTGGTAAGAGAATCTACTCATGCCACACAGCCTAGCACAGTGCCTGTCATGAGAGACCTACACTAGGTAGTGGTTTTGTAAGTTATGAAATCCTGGATAAAGGGGCATCAGGTAGGTTTCCTTCAACATAAACACTGGACTTCCCTCCTCCTTCTGTAATTATAGACAAATAAGGCCATTAATGTTTGGAAGCTGCAGTTATATAGAATATGTAATATCTCTCAGTGTTTTGAGATCAACAAATATTTCTTTTAGAATCATAGAAATCATTAATGCCATTTTTTCCATATTCTTGCTGTCACCATTATGACATATTCCATTTGTAGGACAGATCTAAATCAGAAGCTGATATTCTGAAATTCAGAGATCATTTGTGTGTCTGCATCTTTTTGCTGTTTTAGAACCTTAAAAAGTTTATCATGGGACTAGGGCTATTTGCTGTGTTTTGCAATTATACTCCATGTTCCTTTTGGTAAAAATGCAGACTTCCCTGGAAAACATAAGTCAACTTTAATTATCTTCGTCTAAGACAGTATAGTTTCTAATGTTGCTTCACTAAAAGTCGCCATGTATTAAAAAATGAAAAGATTTATGCTCCAGAGTGTCCTGAAATCAGCAGAGACACACCTGCGGAGTTTGATCTTATACACAAGAGGAGAGCAATTAGCCCCCAAACTGACACATCCATCTATTAATGACTGACATTCTGTTGTAGCCCAAAGGTTACATTGAAAGATCCTGTTCATGCATGAAACTGCAGAACTTAGTCTAATCACATTGTACTGATGGAGTCAGATATGATCTAACTGGCCACATCATTAAATGAAGGAGTGGCTTCCGATTTATTTTGTTTTATACTTATCCACCTATTTGAAAATACTTCAAGTATATTTGTATTATCACTTAGATTTGTACTGAGACAGTAGAAACCCCTCTCGGACACTTTACTTAGACATTGGGAGCAATAAGTGAAGGAAAATGATGTACTGAAAAACAAAATAGGGCCAACAAAAGGGTAACCAAGCATAATAATCCAAATGAAATGGTACACATCATCATGGCATATGGCACTTAGAGGTATTTTATTGATTCATTTAGAATTTCCTTTATGGGGAAATTAGGCTCATTGAACCCTACTTATGCAAATGGTCAGTCAGACGGTGACCATCCAAATACAGCATCAGAGCATTATGTCCTTACCATTCTACAATGGTGTTTTGTTAGGAATATTTCTCCCATGCTCTGGGTTCTACCCTTTCCTTGGCCACTGTGATGCCAACCACTCCTGATTTTGTTTGTGCCTCTTCATCAGTGAGAGCCACCATGACAGACGCAATTTCTGCCAATGGAGCTGAAGGCTGCAGAGCCATTGAGTTTGCCATCATGGGTTGCATGGGTATAGTATCATGCGTGGTTTGCAATGCAATATCTCTTTGCCATTTACTTTATGTTGCAGTGGGGATATATATATATATATATATATATATATATATATATTTTTTTTTTTTTGAGGCTCCTGCACCAACAGCATCCACATCACCAGGGAACTTACTAGAAATGCAAATTCTCAGTCCCCGCTCCAGAAGTGCTGAGTCTGAAACTTGGGATGAAACCCAGCAATCTGTGTATTGACAAGCTTTCCAGGTGATTCGGGTATATAAAGGATGATGAAGCATTCTGGGGCTAGAAGTAATTAGAAGGCACAAGAGTAAAAATTGCTGAAAGCAAGCCAGGGAGAAATGGAATTGGGGGAAAGGACTCCAGACCAGAGCTATGGCTTTTCATGGAGGATTGCCAAGCGATGGCCTGGCAGAGAGGAAGCCAGGTCTCCTTCTTGTACTGTTCTCCAGTCACCCGCAGGGCCCCCTCATTGGCCAAACCCAATCAGAAATAAGGACCACAGAGCTAGGTAAGGCAGGGGTACAGATCCGAGTGGCAAATGATCTCAAGGGGCAAGCAGCAAATGGTAATGCTGGGCCTACTGAAAAGAATGACCAAATTTTCGATGGGGTGTTAAAATGGAAGTTTTATGTTCTCTGAGGCAGCTTCAGGGAAGTAGCAGAGAAAATATGAGGAAAAGGTGAGCAAGCAATTAAGTGGAAGCCTGTGGAAAACATCATAGCAATCACCAGAGCCTAGGAGGAATGACGGTCAGTTCTGTGAGTCAAATTTGGGAAAGCTATGGTGAGAGGCATCTCAAGAATTCCATAGAAGCTATGATATGAAGCCCTTGTACAGTGCCAACTTATTTTCCTTTGCAAGAGTGGATTGTTTCAGAAAAAAAAAAAAAGACTAGGGTGACAATAATATACAGGTGACTTTTTATTACTAAGAGATTCTTTGTTTTATCAAAATATTGAAACAAAGCTTTCTTTACATGATGTTTCTTAAAGTACTGTAAAATACTCTCTTTTTTCATACTGGTATTGTTAACTGCAAAAAAAAAGGTTTACACATGCAAAGAGTATTATATTTTTTGAATTTGTGGGTGCAAAGATAAGATGGTTGGGAAATTCTGAATATATAGAAGTAAAGTAATTCTTTAAAATAGCTCTATTCTTTAGCAGAGTTTTGGTGATGATGATGACGACTAGTGAGTTCCCTCTGTCACCAATAGCATTCTTCTCTTGAAATGCTCCCATCTTAAGAGATTTATGTATATTTTCTTTATTTCTTCTTCTGTCATCTCTTTCATTGATCCATTCTGGTCTGTCTTTGGCCCTCATGACTTCAATAAAACTGCTCTCAACAAAGCTCTGTAAACTTCCTGTTGCCAGATCTAATGGACACTTCCTGGCATTATCTTTTTTAACATTTTATTGCCATATATTTGACAGTGTTAGTCGCTTGCTTTTTCTAGAAGCACACTCTTCCCTGGGCTACTTCGACACTACCTCCTCCAGTTCTTGTCTTCATTTCTTCTTCTGTTCTGGTTCCTCCTTCCTGCTTCCTCCATAGTCTCAAAGCTTTGTCTGAAAACCTATTTTAAAAAAATTTTTTTTTGGTCTCATTTCACAATCTCTGCCTACATAATCTCACCCATGCCCATGGCTTCAATTAGTATCTAAGTATTAAATGTTCTCCGGTTCCTATCTCTACTCAGTACCCTTTGGAACAAGACTTGGGTGCCACCAGCATATAAAGAGATGGTAGTAAAAGTACCCCAAAAGGGTACTTTACCCTGTAAAGAAAGAGTCAGAAAATTAGAAGAACCCTAAATGGCCATGTCAAAGAGAATGTAAAAGAAGTGGTGAACAGTATCAAAAAACTGTGAAAAGCATTCATTAGAGGTCATTTTGGAAAGATACAGTAGTTGATGGGGACAGGAGTCAGCCATCAAAGGTGAATTAAGTTTAGGTAACAAGGGAATGTAGGCTACTTTTTCAAGGATCTGGTCTGTAATGGGGAGCAAAAGGTGTAGCAAGATGTAGAGAGTGACACAGGATCAAAGGATTATATTTTAATTACAGGTGAGACTTAACCATATCTATTAATTATATAGGGTTGAACTAATTAATAAGAAATTATGGAAAATAAGAAGTAGAGAGCAATCATCAAGCAAACTATGTCTCAGGTCCAGTAGGGAGAAAGAAGTTTCCATCAAAAGTTCAAGTTCACTTTCCATAGACCACACGCTTATCATAATAGCAAACATAATTGGTGTTCCCCTGTGTTTTTGTTTGGTTGGGTTATCTGTTATTGGGCATTAGATTGTTTTTAGTTAGTCATTATGGTCATCATCATCCTTATCCCCACTAACATCTACTGACTGCTTACTGAATGCCACGCATCAAGCTAACATAATGTGTGCGATTATCTCTAATTTTTTCAATAAACATACACTGTAGATGTTTTTATTCTTATCCTACTTTAATAAAAGAGAAAAAATTGGAGCTTAAGAGAGGTTAGAAAATTCTCCCAAATTTATTCAGCTAGTAAATGGAGGAGCAAGGATCAGAATTCAGTGATTTTTGACCCCTGAACCTGAGCTCTTAGCCACAATGATAAACCACCTCAAATTTTTGCTATGATGAATAATGGTGCTTTGAGTATCTTTGCGAAAAGTCCTTTTGAGATGAGGCACTTAGAAAATTGTGAACCCTGGGCTGCCTTGATTTCCTTTATTACATCTCTCTCTTCTCAGTTACAACTTAAGATCAATTCAGGATGTCTCATCTCCCCAAGAAGAGCCAAGGTAAGGCCACATCTCAAGTTCCCTGCAAGACTAGCTTGATTGAGCCTTCTCACTTTCCACTGTTTCACAAATTATCCAGTGTATAAGGGATGTGGTTCATGGGATTCAGGAGAGCATCCAGTGATGTGGCAGAAAGACCACTTGGCTGTGGTAGTTGATGGGACTGAGTAGAAACTCTTGATTGGACCAAGGACCAGGCCCATCAAAACAGAGTAGAGCTGCACAGAGCTGTAGACCAGACTGGAGCCAGAGTCAAGGTTAAATCACTAAAATATTATTAGGATAATTAAGTCATTTAACTTAAGAGCATCTTGTAAGAGAGTGTATATGAAAAAAAAGGCTTCCTTCCATGAGTTTACAGTTTTATAAGAGAATCACAGAGATGTCCAGGGTGGGTAAGGCATTCTGGGCAGAGATTCACATGGGGGAGAAAAAACATAGAGGCTAGAATTCAACAAATTATTTTTTCAGTCCATCAGTCCATCCCCCCCATAAAGATGCCAAGCAGCTAGCCAATACTTATTTGCGAAATAGAGGCCATGATTATTTCTGATTATGAATACAATGAATATCTTCAAAACATATCAGGTCATAAGGAAGGGTGAAGGATAAAGAAGGAAACTGAGGTTGTCTCGCAGGTCAGGGTAATGGGAAATATCAGGGGCCCCACATTGCCTGGTCTTCAGATAGAATTGCATTAAAAAAAGTAGAGTCTCTTATCTTACAAAAAAAAAAAAAAAAGAAGTAATTACAAGGGCACTTCAAACCTCATTTGAGTCTTGTGAAGATAAAAGGTAATGAAATTCCTAGCTCACCCTCTAGCAACCTCCTCTGTCTTTCTCTGAGTACCTCACTCACCCCCCACACGGTGCCACCAGATTTAAGGAAGCAAACTATCTAGTGGCTTCTCTGTCTATTCTCCCTCAGATATTCAATGAGTAGTAGATCTAGTCTTTTTAATTATTTCCTTTTCTTTTCCTTTCTCTCTCCCTCCTTCCCTCCTTCCTTCCTCCTTTCTTCCTTCTTCCCTTCCTTCTTTCTTCTCTTTAACTTCTTACCCAGATTCTCACCCACAAAGGTGAGTTCAGGAATGGACTCCACAAGAAAGTCTCCCTGCAGTCCACTCCGTCTAAATCTCTGATTTTATAAGCCATGCGGTATGGCTAAAAGGAAAACAATGTTTGCCTGGAGGTTCACTGAGAAGATCCCTCCAGCAGACAAGTCAAGATCCCCCTTGTGGAAAGCTTGGGAGAGGAAAAAACTTGGGAGGACTCAGAAGTTTAATGGATGTTGTCCTGGACAGTATACATTATGGGAAAACAAACAAACAAAGAGGCATTCAAATAGTTAATGTTCCAGACACCTCCCAAGGCTGGGACAATTTTGTAGAATGAACTGTTTTCCTAGAAGTGCTTAATAATGTAAAGATTAAAAAGGGTCTGCTCAGAGTTGAAGATTCATAGATGATCAGATTTTTCTAGGGTGAAAAATATTTCTTAGATCGAGAACTCCAGCAGGAAAAGATCTCTAGAAGATTTTGGAAACCCTCTTCCCACAGTCATGATCTTAGGCGTGATTCTTTTTTTTTTTTTTTTTTAAGATTTTATTTGTTTATTTGACAGACACAGATCACAAATAGGCAGAGAGGCAGGCAGAGACACAGAGGGGGAAGCAGGCTTGCCGCTGAGCAGGGAGCCTGATGCGGGGCTCAATCCCAGGACCCTGAGATCATGACCTGAGCCGAAGGGAGAGATTTTAACCCACTGAGCCACCCAGGCACCCCTTAGGCATGTCCTGCCCTTCATCATGGACAGCTCCTGGCACGATCCTCAGGATTTCAGGAGCATGGCCGCTGCTAAGAGCCCATGGACAGGTTGCCTGGGGGCTCAGGGAGCGGAAACTGGACAGGGGCTCCACCAAGTCTCCACTACCCACCGTCTCAGACATTTGGATGGGGAACATTCGGGCCTGGGTCACCCCACCCTTTTAATGGGACAATAGTCCAATGTCTCATTTATTCTTAAAATTAGTGCCAAGCTTGGGTTACCCTTTGCTATTGTTGAAGGTGAAATGCTTAACATTGAAGAGGTGAGGGGTGATGGATGAGCTCAAAAACATTACCTTGTAATAAATCATCAGCTGGGTGGAACTGGTCCAAGCAACATGAAGGAGCTATAGAACGGAGTGACTGTGCTACTCAGGAAAATATGCCATTTATCATGGAAAACAGCCACTGAACTGGAAGACTGGAAGGCTGCCAAGGTGATACCCATCTTTTTAATAGGACTAAAGGTGATCCCAGAAATTATACATCTGTGCGCTGCATATTGACGCGAAGAAAAATGTCTTTACAATTAAAATGATCTCCCATATAGCCTTGCACATAGTTTATAAAAATCACTTGGGCTACAAAATTGTCATTAGGTCTAGAAAATGTGCCTTTGCGCCACCCACATTATCTCTCCCAGAATCACCCCCCATGCACACAGCCAGGAGAGGCCCAGGTCCCTGGTTGAGTACACAACCTCCGGGCACACACATTTGTGAATTAAATAGGCCAATACGTGTTATGCCCTGGGCACAGGGTAGTGTGGTCTGGCACAAAGATGGCATGTAAAGATGTTTGGTGTTGCTGATGTGTTGTTACTGGTCATACACACAAACATCGAAAGGCACATGCATAATTGTGCTGACGTGCCCATCCCTGCTGCCCATTTTATTTCCTTCTCACTTGTGCCATTATTAGCATTTTCTTCTCCCTCCGCCTAAGCTGTACTGTTCATCTTCACGTCTTATTTATTTTATAACTGCAGGTTTATACCTCTTAATCACCTTTACCTATTTTGCTCTTCCTCCCACTTCCCTCCCCTCTGACAACTATCAATTTGTTCTCTGCGGTTATGAGTCTGTTTCTGTTTGTTCTTTTGTTCATTTTGGTTTTGTTTTGTTTTAGATTCCACGTATAAGTGAATTCATATCCTGTTTGTCTTTCTCTGTCTGACTTATTCCATCTGGGCCCCGCCCTCCCTCCATGTTGTTGCAATTGGTAAAATCTCATTCCTTTTTCTGGCTGAGGAGTATTCCATTGCATACGTAAACCACATCTTCTTTGTCCATTCATCTGTGGACGGACACTTGGGTTGCTTCTATACCTTGGGTATTGTAAATGATGCTGCAGTAAACATAAGGGTCCATATATATTGTTATGAATTGGTGTTTCCATTTTCTTTGGGTAAATCCCTAGTAGTGGAATTGCTGGATGCTATAGTCATTCTATTTTTAATTTTTGGAGGAACTGCCATCCTGTTTTCTAGAGTGGCTGCACCAGCTGGCATTGCCACCAACAGTGCATGAGGATTCCCTTTTCTCCCCATCTTCACCAATACTTGTTACTTCTGTTCTCTTTTATTCTAACCATTCTGTGTGGTACAGATGATCTCTCATTCTCCTTTTGATTTGTATTTCCCTAACGATGAGTGATACGGAGCATCTTTCCACGTGTCTGTTGGCCGTCTGTATGTCTTTGTTGGAAAAATGTCTGTTCAGGTCTCCTGCCCACTTTTAAAATCAGATTTTTTCTCTTTTTTTAGCATTGAGTTATATAAGTTTTTTTTATATATTTTGGGTATTAACCCCTTATGGGATATATGATTTGCAAATATTTTCTCCCATTCAGTAGGTTGCCTTTTTGTTTTATTGATGGTTTCCTTTGCTGTGCAAAAGCTTTTTTTATCTTGGTGTAGCCCTAATAGTTTGTTTTCGTTTTTGTTTCCCTTGCCTGAGGAGACATATCCATAAATACACTACTAAGGCTGATGTCCAAGAGATTATTGCCTGTTTTCTTTTAGGAGTTTTATTGTTTCAGGTCTCACATTTAGGTCTTGAATCCATTTTGAGTTTAGCACTTCCGTCCTTCATCCTGCATGGAGGATAAGGACATTTTATCTTAAGGATAAAATACAGCACTATTTAGGCCTGGTATTATAGTAATCTAGAGACAACAGCTGCCTCGCAGGGGTGATGATCTGAAGAAGCAAAAGTGAGATGGAAGGAAAACCTTTGAACTGTATTATATGAAAAAAAGAGGAATGGAAGCCATCAAAATGATCTCCAGAACGATGAGGCAAGAAACGTTCTTTTGTAACCCACTGTCATTAATTTTACTCAAGCCGAAATCTAAGTAGGGAAGCAACTTCATAAGTGTTGACCTTCAACCGTTGTCCCGTTAATTCTCCTAAAGATCCTGGGAGGAAGAGCATCATCTCTATTTCAAAGATGGTGGACTTGAGATGTCCAAGTGGCTAGCCCAAGGTCACACTAGGCAGTAGCTGGAAAGGATGGGCTCATGCCTTTTGTACCACATCGAACTGCACACTCTAAGTACCTGATGAGCACAGTGGCAGTTTCTCCAACACTTTACAAACTTTCTGAGAGCTACGGTAGCAGTGAAGAACTCGCTGCATATAATTTATTTAAACATTGGAAAGTCTCATGATACATTCTCTCAGTAGAACTTGTCAACGAAGCTGAGTCACAGAAGGTAATCAGAAAGTCTGTTGTGGATTAAATGGACAGGGGAAAAAAAAAAAACTCATTATTTTTCAATGACAAGTATTCATCAAGGAAGGATCAAGAGGAAAGTGGCCCAAGAATGTAGATTAAGCATAGTGTATATACACCACCTATATTGATGACTCAGGAGACAAGGGGAATAATAAGTATCAATATTTGCTGATGATACATTTTTAGGGTAAGTTAGGAAAAGGAAATATGCTGAAGGTCTCTAGCAAACATGAAATGCCAACCTAAAACCAAGGAACAGCTTGACAGGTAAATTAAATTTTGTATAGGCAAGTGCCAAGCAGTATATATACATTGAACATAGGCATGTGCACATATACATTTATTTCATTTGATGAAACATTTAATAGGTCTTTATCCAAGCTGTATACACCTGTCAGGACAAACACAGAAGATTCACTTTTAAGAATTGAGTAAAATTAGCTACTTCATATGCGGCAACCGTAGGAAAAAAAATGGGTCTAGACAACACTTACACTAATAGTAGACCATACAAACTAAGAAGCAGACCCAAATGTTGCACTCTGCCTAATAGCGTCACGTACAGTTTTCTAAATCCGTTGTGTGCTCACATTTTGTTTACATGTTTCCTTTTGTCACTCATCTCACAACTGAAACAGCAGCAAGACAAAACAACAGCAAAACAGTCCAGGGATGTGTCATGAAATCTGCAGGCACGGAGAGGCAGGAGAGTAACTCCTCCAAGAAGAAAGATAAGAGCCGTGAATATAGATACGGGGGCAAGCAAAAGGACACGCCAGAGAATGTACTGTGGGAGAGAAGGGCTGGTGTTAAGAAAACAAGCTGGATACCCTTATTTTCTTTCCTCAGTTGCGAAGAAACAAGGAAGGAGCTCGGGAAAACCAAATGGCAGCAAATCTAAAGGGAGAGAGGGCACCAGATTCTCCACATAGCGTGTAATTCCACCGAGAGGCTCGTTTGGTTTCAGCTGGATTCCGACATTTGGGGGAACATTGAGAAAAGGATTTTCTCAGTTAGAATAGTCCTGGCATCTTATTGCCAAGGACAAAATTGCAAGGACGCTCAACTCCACTGTTTCAGGACACACACTGCTGATCACCAGCTGGGGACTGGGAGAAATGGCCCCCTGTGGTCCCATGTCGCACAATTAGGTGTATTACAGGGGGTTTTCCATCTTCAGAACTGTGCAGCATCGGAGAGAGGGCACCAGACTTCCTGCTTCATTGCGCCGTTCCGGTTTGGTAATTTTGATGTCCCCACGCCCATCTTTTAGGTTTTACAAGTTTCGAATTCACAAGAGTGCTGCTGAACAGTACAACGAGGGAGCTATGCCTCTCAACCTGTTCCTGCTACGAAGTTCGCATAAACCATTGAGAGAAGTCTGGCTTCCTTCAGAGGGTTTCCCTGCCCTGGGGTACGGTTGCCTGCTTCATTCACTGCGTCCTCTTCTGAGCCACTAAACTGATTTCTTGTCCACCCGCCAGCTTTCCTGCACTGCCACTTGCCTTAGCCAAGTCCTTTGACTGACTGACCCAACAGCAAGTGTTGGTAGAAAGAAAATAAACAACAACAACAACAACAACAACAAACATCTTGGCTTTTGTACAATTGAAAGTTGCTACAAAAAGTCTCATGTCCGTTTCCTTGAATGCACTCCTACCATTCCTTTGGTTCTTCTTTACGAAAGGATTCTGATTTACCACGTGCTGAGACAGGAAAGTGGATTCTCTCCCTTCCCTTTCTCTCTGATTGGCCGCACTGGACTCTTCAGGTGAATTCTGCACTGCCCACCTGTTACCCAAAACCACGCCTGCCTGGTGGTGGGTGTCCAGCCAAAAGCCACCACCGAGCCAGAGAATAGGAAGAGGAAGGGTTTTTAGTTGCAACAAGTTAAGCACACCCGGGATATTTCCCAAAGCAGTGTCTCCCCTCGGGGGTTAGTGCCGGAAGCTTTTCTTCAGTGTGCCCCCATATGCATCAGGGAAGCCACCCATATCGTATTTCTTAGGCATCTAGAGTCAGGGTGCCGTGCGTGTGCTCGCCACGTTAACATGCTAGTACATATGTCGTATGATTATAAACAACTGGGAAACTGTACTCACATTCCTTAAAACACGTCGTCATTTGTCAACCTCTCCTCTACATCCTGTGCACGTCAACTTTTTTCTTTCTTTCTTTCTTTCTTTCTTTCTCTCTCTCTCTCTCTTTTCTCTTTTTATCAGGGGGGTGGGGGGTGGGATTCTGATGGTTCCTGTGAGCAATTCCAGGCCTTTGCATCTAAGTATCATTTTTATCCCTCTCCACCTCCATTTCTAGCCGAGAAGGAATTTTTCAATCTTTGAAAACACATCAGGCTGAGTATTTGAATAAATGGTTAACTGCTGCGTGCAAACAGTTTTCATTGGCTCCCTATTGCCAGAGCGGAACCTCTTTTCCTGTCAATTGTTGGGGCCGGTGATTACAGTGACTAATGCGAAGCCTACAGCCATTCTCCCCCACGTCCATCAATACCGGCATGAGGGCATATAAATGGGATCAGGTGGGAAAAGGCAATAAGTCATATTTGATAGAAGCTTCTTGGTTTTTTTTCTTCTTTTTTTCCCTCTGAGTTATCTTATAAAAGGCTATTTCTGTGTTGGTCCAGGCTGGCAGGATTACACAGGATAAGGCCTTGTGGATTGACAAATTTGTATCAGTATTCATATTTCTTGGACCCTTGGCTGAAAGAAGCCAGATAAATCTCGAGAGAATTGCTGAACAAAAGTAAAGGACAGTTGGGTACCGTTTTGGGGGAGCCAATTGGGAAGGACAGATACGTTTTTCCTTGCAAAATGTGGAGAAAAAAGACCTAAGTGTAATGATTTGTTTGTTTTATATGAGCACAAGTTGAGTTGAACATGAAAAATGTATTTCAGTACCACTTGGTAAATTTCATTCATTTCCGGTTACCTGGGGATAAATAACATTTGACAGGGCAGGAACCGGGTGATGTTTTATAATAATATCATTGTCTACAGTCCCTGTTCAGTAGAGCTGTTGTGGGGGCAGAGATAATGTGTCATCTCAATCAACAGGGATGCGGAGTGGGTTTTCGGTCCTTAAAAAGTTGTACCTGGGAGGAAATAATAGTTGAAATTGATGGCGTTCTGGTAGCCGTGATTATCTTTGGGTGAGGGATTTTGACAGCAGAGACAAACTTTGTTTTGGGGAAGTCACTCATCAGACAAGTCAGGTAAGACTTTTTCAGAGCATGTGGGCTTCTGATTATAAAAATCTGAGCAGGTTTGATAATAGGAAAGGAATACCTGTCACTCCAAGATGACGTACGATAGCCTCGCACTGGCATATCACTTGGGCTGTTTTTAAATTCCCAGGACACTGCATTTCCTGAAAACAGATTTACTGAAAGTTAAATCGGAAACCTACATGAGTCAACAAAGTCGCCTTTGTAATCCCACCCATTAGAACCTCATACAATTCTGCTTCAGAACTCAAATTAAAGAAGAAAATGTGAGGAAAGCAGGTGGGAAAGCAGTGCACATACTCTTATGGTATTTGTGGTCATTCATTATGTTCCTCTGTTACAGTGTAGCAATGCGGGTCTTGTTACGCCTTTTCCACTTGCTGAGAAACTTCTCCTTTAGAACTCCTTGCCCCAACCTTATCATTTGAAAACTGGATGTTCATTATCCATTTTCGCGCTGACTGTCCCAGTTGTCATGGCTACCGCCACTTTGTTTCCTTATCACCCATAATCCTACAGCTCCCCATTACTAGCAGTTGTAATAGATTGTTCTGGCTTCACATGCAAAAGAAAATATATGGGGACTGAGTAAAGTGTGCAGACCCTGGATGTCATTTAATACCATTAAGGGAGCAACAGAAATCTAGAACTTTCCTTAAGAATTAACATCAATAGAATGAGGGGTAAGACAAGTGTTGGAGAGAAGGATAGCACATTTAATGGTGCTCATGGGCCAAATGTCAAATTCCTATTTTTAAATCAAAATGTCATGTAGTGTTTGGAAAGATAACCAACAGCGGTACTCTTATATTTACTCTGATTCATATTTGAATTATAACATCCATTTGCCAGCATACAAAAGGGCAATTTATTATTTCATAAACAGCCATGTTAAGAGCCACTGTTCGGTTCTTTGTTCCCACTTGCAATTCCTTAGCATACAGGGGATTTCTCCTGCCTTCTAATGAGGATGTTGTGTGTCTCCCTATCTGGAACCCTGAAGATGACAGTTTAGGAATAAAAAGGATCAAAGTGAAAGAAAATACTAATCTATGGTTAATGAGTACAGAATAAAATTTGAAACTTCGATTGATGGTATTAATTTAAAGATTACAATTAAAGATGGTATTAATTTAAAAGATTACAAAGGAACATGGATATCAGAATTTAGATGAAATCAATGGGAACTGTTTTCCAAAACTAACAGAAGTAAGTACATCATTTTAAATAAAAATCCAATGTAGTAAAAAGCAGCAGTGTATGATTTCAACCTGGTGTCAACATCTCTGTGACTCACCCTAGATAGGGAGGACTCTATTAGTCCTGCGAGTAGATACAAAGAACAAACCAGCATCACAGGAACTCTGAACTTCTAGAATTTTCAGAACTAATATGATTAAGATAGTGTTGTGTCTCATGTGTTATCTGGACTTGTTCTGCAGTAGCATATCACAGAATAGTCCTAATATCTATTCCAAATAGACCTTCCATCTGAATCAGACTGGTCTGCCTATTTTTGTATTTTAACTGACAAAAAACAAAACAAAACAAAAACCACACAAGACAAAACACACACAAAAAAAACCTTACACAAATGAGCCCAGGTCCTTTTTTTTTTTCTTTTTTTTTTTAAGATTTTATTTATTTATTTGACAGAGTGAGAGAGAGACCATAAGAGAGGGAACACAAGCAGGGGTAGTGGGAGAGGGAGAAGCAGGCTTCCCGCTGAGCAGAAAGCCTGACGCGGGGCTCGATCCCAGGACCCTGGGATCATGCCCTGAGCCGAAGCCAGATGCTTAACAACTGAGCCACCCAGGCAGCCTGGGTCATTTTAATTAGGGTTTTCACTTCAAATATTTTTGTAACTTTTATGTAGAGATTAGCTTTCAATTTTCCTTTTTACATCTGGATAAAATACCTGTTTGCTATAATAGTTGGTATCGTATTATATAAAATCATTATTTAGCATTCACTTGGTTGTGTTGTGCATAGAATCAAATTGTTGCTCGTCTTTTAATCCCATTTTTCCCCCTTTTGGCAAACTATCAGTACTTTGAGGAAAAACAAAAACATGAACCTCAGGATGTTGTGGTCTTCTACAGGACATGGTTGAAGGAAGCCCATAATTCATTCTGACATTTCTTCAAAGGGGAAGGTTTCCAAAGTCATCATTATTAGACCAATAACAATGTTGCACTTCTGCAGAAGTCAGTGGGGCCACCCTAAGATATACAGGCTGCTCTAAACACTTTGACCCTTTTCATCCACATATTTTCCTCTTCATCCCCTGCACTCTCTCTACAAAGGAGCACACATCTCCTGCTTTATTAAGACAAAAGCCAAATGATGTGACCAATGTCATCATTCTTCATTTTTGCCCCCAAATGTCTCTACATCGTATTTATACTTTCATTTCCATTATCTAGCATAATGCTTGGACTTACAGAAGATACTCCGTATTAAATGAATGGCATGGACTCCTGCCATTCCAACATTGTTTTATGAATCACCTTTTCTTCCCCATGAATCTTCAGTATGTCCAGTGATTTCTGTGTCTTTGTTCAAGCCCCTTGGCCTGGAAACATACCCTAATCTTCCCAATCTTTAAAACATAAACACAAAAACAAAACAAAACAAAAACCCTTACTTTATACTCTGCTAAAATGGAAAAAAAAAATCAGGACTTATGAAAACAAAGTTCTTCCCATCTATCCCAAACAACATTTTGGAATGAATAGTTCCCCAGTTTCTCAAGTCTGAAGACTTGCGTTCTCACTCAATTTTCACTACTCTACTAACGATGGGGTCTTCAAGATTTTCAACCTCTCTAAAGTGTTCTCTTTTGTGAAAATAAAAAGAAAGAGTTTCCTTCATTAGATTCTTGTGAGGATGAATTTTTCATGTACCTACAGTAATGTAGCACACAGCCTAACACATGGTAAGAACTTGGAAATTGGTAGCTCGTATTATGAGTTCACTCTGTAGTTATTTATGAGGTGCTACTCTAAGGCAGGCACTGTACCAGACCGTGGGGGTGCCTTGAGGGATGGCACTGGCTGGGGGCCTGCTTGCCTGGAGCATTTCGTCCTGGCCAGCATTTTCCAGATGTCAGCATGTTTCAGTATCACCTGGAGCACGTGTGAGAACACAGATTGTTGGCCCCGCCCCCAGAGTTTCTAATTCAGTAGATCTGGGATAGGACCCAAGAATTTGCATTTGCATTTCTTCCTTCTTGCCTGCCTGCCTTCCTTTCTTCCCTCTATTCCTCCCTATTCCTCCCTCTCTCCTTCTCCCTTTCTTTCTTTCTTTCTTTCTTTCTTTCTTTCTTTCTTTCTTCAGAGAAGGGGACATTCCTGGGGTTCAGTTGGTTAAAGGAGGTCTCTTGAAAAAGAAGCTACCAGAAATGAGCTCTGAACAATAATATCTCCTTATAGTTTTCTTGCAAATACTAAGGGAGCTAATGGATTTGAAGGTTTAACACAGTGTCTTAACCATGGAAAACAAACGACAAATTTCTGCTCCCCCTACTTGTGTGCTCTCTCTCTCTGTCTCTTTCTCTCTCTCTCTGTCAAATAAATAAATAAAATCTTTAAAAAAGACAACCACCAACATATGGTATCTA
Organism: Enhydra lutris kenyoni; assembly: GCF_002288905.1. Taxonomy (NCBI): domain Eukaryota; kingdom Metazoa; phylum Chordata; class Mammalia; order Carnivora; family Mustelidae; genus Enhydra; species Enhydra lutris. The sequence continues at coordinate 12,654,533 of NW_019154095.1, forward strand.
TGAAGACAATGATGATGGAAGAAAGACGAGAGGGGGAGTGGGTAGATAGAGAGGCTGGTGATTGTCAGTGAGCAGAAGGCATCTAAGCAGACAGTAGATTTTAGGATAAACAGTGCATGATGGAAGAAAGTTAAAATAGAGGACTCATTCTGAGGGATCAGAAAAACAGAGAGGTCTGTCCATTGGAGAATAAGGATCTTGAGTGTCAGCCTGCTGCTCTGAGATGACTTTTCTAAAGGCTGTGAGGAGCCATGACACTTGATGGGCTCTCCTTACAGACTAAGGGGGCTTTAACCTTCTCACCAAGACAGGCACAACGTGTACCTGCATTTCCCCAGCACAGCATGGTGCAAAGAAAGATTCAGACAAACAAACAATAATTTGTATCTAAAGTTGTCTATTAAATGGACTGACAGTTTGCCTTTCTAGCAGTTACTTTTTCTCACTTGTTATAATTTGCATTTCTAACAAGCAAAGATGAGCCTCTATGATACTCCTCCAGGAATCACACTTTGAGAATCACTGGTCTAGGCTATTATGTTCATTGTTGTTGATGCGGTCTTTATGCCTGCCTCTCTTTTGTTGGCACCACCATATCTCCAAAAATTCAGATGGGAAAACTAAGAGGTATCCCTTAGTCTTACTTTCTTACTGCCCACTCTTTTTTCTTTTTCTTTTTTTTCTTTTTTTTTTTTGTCTTTTTAAAATCTCTTTCGAGGAATGATATGAACTCTTTATAGCTAGTCTTTTAATTTTGCCCTTTTCCCCACATACTGCTTCCAGATTAATATTCTTTTTTTTTTCTTTAAAGATTTTATTTATTTGAGAGAGAATGAATGAGAGAGAGCATGAGAGAGGAAAAGGTCAGAGGGAGAAGCAGACTTCGCAAGGAGCCGGGAGCCCGATGCGGGACTCGATCCTGGAAGTCCTGGATCATGACCTGAGCCGAAGGCAGTCGCTCAACCAACTGAGCCACCCAGGCGCCCTCCAGATTAATATTCTTAAAACAGGTTCAAAATATCTCAGTTCTATGCCCCAAAACCTTTTCTGATTCTATCTTGCCTTAAAAAAAAAAAAAAAAAGAAAAAGAAAAAGACCATCTGAATTCATGACCTGAGACATTTCAGACTTCAGCGATCTGGCCTCCATAATTACTCTGCTAGAGTAAGCAAAACTCCACTGAGTTTTGAGACATTTGAGCTTGATTGGAGGAAAAGAATATTTCCAGGAAATGAAAGGATGTGTGCTCATTGGTGTCAAATGGTCTCATGGATTCATCTGGGTTGCCTCCAGAAGTTTACTTTGGCCAAACCGCCATTTCTCAGGGCTTCTCAGATCACTCACTCACATTCGTTACAAATGCAGATTCCTCGTCTGACACCAATTCCAACCTCCCCTCCCCCGTCCTCAGGATTTAACAGTTCTCATTTTTAACAAGCTCCTTCAGCTCAAGAGGGAGACAACCACTGCTCTAGATCAAGATCAGGAAGGAGATAAATGTAGAAATATCAAGTGAGACCAGGTTTAAAGAGAAATAGATCATTAGCCATTTTCAAGTGTTTGCAATAGAAAGTAGCTGGAGATATGTAACGCCAAGAGTGTAATCAGCGTGATCATTAGGAGAAAGGGCTGGACCCAGGAAGAGCAGCCTTGGAGAGCGCCAAAGGGAAACAAGTGCCGGAGTAGTCCAGGTAAAGAAGAAAGGCGACACCAGGAATCAAAAGCCAAGATTACTTAGGAGGCATTTCAGAGATGTCTTTAAAATAACTTGGTGTCCAATTAGAGGAAGGAGCGAGGAAAAGGACGGCATATGAAGTGAGTCACTACATTTTCTATTTGGATATATCTAGAGAGTTGGAATTACCATTAACTAAAACAGAAATCACAAGGGAGAAAACAGTATGAGGCTAAGGAGAGAAGATAACGAACTTGGTTTCATTCAAGCGGAGTCTGAATTGAGTTTGATACAACAAAGACGTGTGGAGGATCTGTGATGGGCCAGATACTATGTGAAGCAAAAGGGAGGAAACAGAGAGATAATGGACCCCTGTGTTGACAAGACCTACCCCCAACACTGGGGATAGTTGAACAAATGATTGAAAAAATGGTGGGTCAGTGCTATGGCTGGTGAAGCACCAGGGGCCTTGGGAATGCATGGCAGGTGTCCTTGTCACAGTTTGGGAAGGGACAGTCCTTGAGGACTTGCTAGAAGTGGTGTCATTCTACAAAGATCTGAAGGATATACTCAAAGAGAAAGGGAGAAAAGAGGAAATATTAGCCAAAAAGAAAGAACAATATATGCCAAGTCCAGAAGTGATCAAGTGTGTGGCACTTTGGAGGAACTGAAAGTTTACTGGAGCTGAAGTGAAGGAGTAACAACGCTTAGGGAACAGATTAATCACGGTAGCGTCTATGCTTCAATAATGAAAAGGTTACAAAACAAAGTGTGTAAATCTGCTGGGAGCTTCTTTCTCCCTTGTGTCATGGTCCAGAGATGAGCAGATCAGGGGTGATAATGTACATGAGGGGCCTCTGCTCTCCTTGACATGGGAGTTTCCATCTCTGGGTCCAAGGCTGATGGTCCAGTTCTTAATCATTTTCTCACAGAAACATTCCAGAAGGGGACCCGTGGGCTCATAGCCAGTACTTTTAGGGACAAGCCTTGCAGCAGAACACATTACTTCCGTCATCCCATCAACCAGAACCTAGACATATGCCACAACTAGGTGCAAAAAAGGTGAGCAGATAGACTCCTGCCTAGTAAATACCCCACAGTGTGGGAGAGGCAGAATCAGCCGTGTGATCTGGCAGCCTGCAGCAGAAGCCCACCAACAAGGGGGCTTAGAAGCAACAGCAAGGCATTCAAACCACATGCTCAGGGAGCTGGAATGGAGAGATTGGCGGGTAGCACTATAAATAAAGGATTTAATGACGAGTCAGGGAGACTGATTAGAATGAAGGAAGAGCAGAACATATGGAGAAAAGCGGGTCTGTTGAATGACCTGACCATTGCTCAGGGACAGCCAGAGAATGGAAGGAGTCAGGGATTGATCTCACATTTCTGGATGGAAATTGAATGGATAACGATGCCATGACTGAGCTCGAGAACACAGAAGGAGATGCAGAGGTAGATGGCTCCGTGAAAGACTGGGAAGGATCCGAGTTCAGTTTTGAAAACATTGACCCACATAGTTTTAAATATAAACTGAGAGGCAAGGGTAAATATTTAGGAAACAGGGAGTAGCTGATCATTGATTTCTTTTCTGGGTTGTTCATCCAGGGAAAATGTAAAAAGGAAAGAGTAGAAAACTATGAATGGAATACAAGGGTGGGCAAGGAGATAATGGAAGACTGACAAGAATGTGATGCCTGGAGAGATAGATCTCAAGGAAGCTAAGGGAAGAAGGAAGGGCAGGAAAATAACTAAATATTTATTTAGATCTCAGCACAGACAGGTTTTTTTTGTTTTGTTTTGTTTTGTTTTCTAAGCTCCTCACTGGTTTTGCCTTGTAACAATCCCGTGAGGTCACATTTATCATGACTTCTGCATTATAGTTGAGGAACCCGAGACACGAAGGTACTAACAGGGCGTCCAGCTCCATAGCCTGTGCTTTTAGTAACCAGAACAAAAAGGGAGAAGAGATGAAGAAATTGTTGGACTTAAATGCAACTGCAACCGGGATGAGAATGGTTTAGAGGACCAACGTGGCCTTGGTTGTCTCCTCAGAGCATTAGGCAGGTGACGTATACCCGGAAGAAAATCATTCTATAGTCCAGTGGATTTGGAACACACCGCAGATCCCTTCCCTTCCTGGCAACATATTACCCACGTAAGTTTAAGAAATACACAAGAAATTGCATAGGGAACAATGAACCTCATATAGCCCAGTGTTTTCCTAACTTATCTGGTCATGCAGCTCCTTTCTTACTACGTGTTAGAATAAGACATCATGTGTCGACAGGTATTTGGGAAGATTGGTGGAGTCAGTGAGTAAGTGGTACAGAAGTGAAAAATTGAGACTGAAATAAACCTTAATACATCTGCGCGTTGGCTGAAGCGGAGAGGGCGAGCAGTAGCTGCAGCGTGGGGGACGACCTCGACCGGGAGGGAAAGCTCTGCTGGACTCCTCTGTGACTTCTGTGCTTCCCACCCCACCCCCATCACTAATGACCTCACCCCATACAGCCTGCCATGACTGGTTGCATCCAACACCTATCTGAAGCTCTCCAAAGATGGAGTTTCGTCATATTGACTCTAGCTTCTATAGCACCGTTGACAAGGGAGCATTTATGAAACATTTCCCAGAAGTTGGACACTCTACCTGACGCCATGCTCATAACGTCATTGTGCCTGCAGAGCACGCCCACTGCATCACCGCCCACCTCATGGAGGAGAACACAGAGATTTAGGTGAAAGAAGTTGTCTAAAGCCACAGCTGCTCAGGAATGTAACCCTGAGACTCTATGCCAAATTTGGGTGACTCCTGATCGATCCCCAGAGCCATCGTTCTCGACAGAGTAGGATCACAAAATCACCCGAGTGAGTGAGTGAGTGAGTGAACGTCAATATTTTCAGTGACCTGTGGCCACTTTCCTGAGTGCATGTGCATTAAAATCACAATCTGACGATGTCCCTTGGAGGTAAACATCAGTGAGTGACAGTGTTAAGATAGAGTGACAGCAACCTGTTCCCAGATTGCAGGAAGGCTCTCTGGGAAGAGTGCTGAGATGTTTAGCTAGCCTGAGTTACTAGCCATGGCGTTACCTCTGAGCAAGAAGCTTTTTTCACCTGCTGTTGACTACCGGTTGGAAGGTTTCCCCTTAGTCCCAGATATTAAGGGAGTCGCAACCCAACAACACTGTGTTGACTGGGTAAACATATTTCCTTTTTATCACCTTTTTCCCCCAAGTAGCACTGTATTGAGTTACAGCCTTATTCACTGCCTCTTCTCCAGAAAGACACTTTGAAAAATTGGGCCTTTGTAGTAATATTGACAACAAAAGCAGGTGTTGTCACCTCCCATTAGCATTAATTTAATCGGCGATTCACTAAAATAGACAACTAATACCGCCCTGAGGTGGGCCTTCCTGGGAGAGATGAGGAATAACGGAAATAAACACCATTGCAGAAGAGGTAGCGAGACAACCTTTTTGGGAATATTAAATGTAAGCCGTGTAAATATTTGTTTTCCTTTTATCAGTAATGAAAAGTTCCTAATTCATTCTGTACAGGGAAGACCATCCGGGGGGTATGGCTAATCCGTCTTGAAAGACAGTATCTGTCAGGAGCACATACAACACACACAGGGTTTGCAAACAGTCAGTCCCTTTGCCCCCTTTTTCTCTGTTGTTCTGTTTATTGTGCCCAGTTAATGTGCTCTTTTGCCATAATAATCTCCAGCTAAATGGTAATTGCTCTATTGACGGCATTACTGTACATTTTTGACAGATCATTATTCATACTTAACCACTTGACCTGGAATAAATGTTAAAGCAATTACCACAGAGAGCTTTTCTATGAGAAAATTGAGGCAAAGTTTAGAGATAATCAAAATGCAAAGCTGATCATGATAGCAATTGGAAAAATGGCAAATCCTATTAAACAGATTTTTATTAGCCAAGTTGATGCCAGTAGATATTATCTGGTAATTTAGTCTTATTAAAAAGAAAATAAAGCAGCTAATTGTTTACTATTCTGGAACTTATTCCAGCTTGCAATTTGCAACTGAAATTAGGCTTTATGTGGCTCATCTATTTTGTCACATTGAAATATGAAATCGTTTGGTACAAAGCACATCTGCTCGGTGCCTCTTACATTACTGGAAAAATCCCTCATTCAATATGTTCTGTACCTGTTGAGGCATTATGGATGGATTAATTTATAGCAACTAATATAAAAAGCTCATATTCAGTATATTTTTTATTATGTCAAATGTTTTAAAGGTCTGTATTTCTAAAGATTGAATTTTATCCCTGCTCTATCTTACTTTGTACTCGAACATTGGCACAAATGATTCTATTTTCATCTGCTGGGAAGGCAACGAGCTTCTGAAAGCACCACACATGTGTGTTCTAGTCAGTAGAAATGAGAAGTTAAGCATGGACCCCAAATTTAAGTCTATCAATGAAAGGAACATGGTAATAAACTTTACAAGCAAAATGCTCTATTAATCATGTGGTGATGAAAATTTCCAGTGACCCGAAATTGATTTTAATATCCATGGTGACAATTTTTTTTCTTGATCTTATTCCAGCACATTCTTGTGAGCTGGCTCTTTAGGAAAAATAAAAATAATATCCACACCTTCTTATTCCATGATCCAAATGGCTTCTGGAAAAAGCAAACTTGGAAAATGACAATATTCAGAAAGTTGTCTTATAAGTTGAGAAATGGTGTAAGACAAAGCTTGACAGAATCCCCTTTTAATTTCTACACAGAGCTCCTTTCCTCCCTACTTCTTAAAAGCTGCTGAGCTAAAAGTTTGGTGTGATTCAGTCTTTGCAGTAATATCTGGAGCAAAGCTCTAATGAGAGACGTGTACCAAAAGAGAAAGAAATCCTTAGCGTGGAGAATGTAACATTTTACGGGCCCCTACTGAATCATGAGCCCTGTTTGAAAACTATCATTAAAATTCAGAAAACCGATTACTGAGATTACTGATATGCTGATATTGTTATCTTGGGAGATAACAGTTACCAGGGTCTCCTCCTGTTGGTTGCTCTAAGTTTTTGTATTTAATGAAGGGTTTTTGTTGTTGTTGATGTTGTTGTTGTCATTGTTGTTTGGGGATTTTTTTTGTTTGTTTTTGTTTTTCCCAAAGGTTAATAAAAGGAGAGACTTTCTTTTAACAAGTCCATAAAACATTGACTGGATTTTTCCCTCTGTCTTCTGTCAGTTTCTTCTCCCTAAAGAGCCTTTTAGAAAGTCGGAGAAGGACACATTTCACAGTCAGATAAGGAGTGGACATTTGTAAAGACACTCTTCCGCCTTGTGGTTCTTGAGCTTGGCTTTATCAAACTGATGGTGTTTGAGATAATGGACTCTAATAGTTTCAAAGTCTTTCCTATAGTAACATCACTTCTTTTTGGAGAGACGTTCCCAGGAGTTTTCTGGCTGATCTGAAAGTCTAGTGGCCAGAAGAGCAAAGAATGTGACAGGACTGCAATTCTCCTAATGCTATGATTTGTTACCTTAAGTTGATTCATGATAGGGTATGTTTATTTCAAAATTCAAATGGACTGTTTATCCACTCTGGCTTAAATAGGCTGAATTATTTTATTTTCGATATCGACGCAAAGCTAAATAAAGTTGAGTTTTTTTTTCCCCCCAATATTTTTACTTAATGCTGAGTTTGCATGATACATTGTGTCAGGGGGCTAAAATGACTGAGTTATTTTCATTCGATTTTGAAAACCTGAAAAAAATCCATGGGCCCTCATCCTGGAATGCATGTAGACTGTGAACTGTGTTTACTACCATGATTAATGCCATATGTGTTCTGCAAGCATCGTATTATCTCATCATTTCTTTGTGCAGCTTTTGAACTAACATCCTTGTCCCCTTCCTCTTGGATATTGACATCCCAGGAATCCGAGCGTGGGACTTTCTTTCTGACCTTGGCCTGGGCATAGACCCAGGACTCCATTCTCCCATTAGGGCATCGTGTCATGAATTTAATGTATGCTTCCTACTGAATAATTTTAGTCTTGTGAAGACCCAAAACAATTGAACCATATGTGTCTCATGTCAGCGACATAATGAAAGGGCTAAGTCGCCGAACAATAAACAACTAAGTGCTTTATATTCTTCTCCTTGAAGGGTTTTACACATCGATTCTGCCCAATTTATTCTAAGAGGCCTTTTTGCCCCCTTAGAATTACTCTTTTACCCTCTCCTATTTTCTGTTAACACAGAGTAGAAAAAGGAGAGGTGCTCAACTGCTGAGAAATAATACTGGTTATAAATGGTCAGAGACCAATTAAAGATAAAAGATGAAGATGGAAAACTCTCATAGTCTTGGAAAGCAACTGTATCCTAAGCCTAGAACCCACCCAGTACTGATAACTTGGCCCGCAAAGCTTCATTTTCATCTTCCTTTTTCTGTTATCCTGGACCAATTTCTTATTAGTAAAATTATTTAAAACTTTGTTTTCAACAAGATCCGAAAAAATTATTACTAGCTATTGGTGACCTCTCAAACAAATGTTCTGCTTCATGGACCTTTTCCAGGGGGTTGGATGATGTTCCATGTACAAAGCTTCATCTCTCAGTCCCTGAAGTGCCTTCAAGTCAACCAGTATTAATCCTAGGTTGACTGTCTCCACAGGCCATTGGCTGGTAGAAATGAGGGTTAGCTTTCTCCTGGGCTCTGCATATTCCCTTCCCTAACACAGCAGCAACTGCTTAAATTTCTCCAAATGCACATGGGTTTGGGGCAATCATGCATTCTAACATAATGGTGTTAAAATTCATCAAAATTATAGCATAAATAATTGAAGACTCTCCAATATTTTCCTCAAATTTTTTCTCCCCTTCTCTCCACTCCTTCATCCTTGATCTCTCCTGGCCACCTCATGTCCCTTGTGTCCATTCTCATCAATGAACTTATAGTTTTGGGGGGGAAATAGTATAAAATAGAGTTCGGGGAACTCAGAGTTGGGAAAGTTAATTCCAAATAGGGGTACTGGGAAAAGTTTTACGGACCATAAATTTATCTTAGTCTCAAAGTGCCCTGTGATTTGAGCAAGCAAAGATGGGCAGAATGTCCTTCAAAATTAAGTGACCACATTTGTAGAGTGAAGTTTGACTCCAACATTCACCCTGAGGGCAGGGGATGCAGGCTGGGAAGAAATGTGCAAGGGAGGGAGTGTCAGCTCTTCCTTGATCCCCATGATTCACAACTGCCCCAGTCTTTGACAGACTGGCCTGCCCCAGTTTCCAGGATTTGATTTCCTTTCAATTTCATGGAAAACTGAAAATTCAGTTTTCAATGCCATCTTCTGCTTCCCCTAGCAATTCTTATCTTTCCTGATAATTTCAGTGTCTCATTCTTTTCCTCCACCATTCTCCTTAATGACTTCAATTTTCAGGGAGATGGCATTTCTCACTCTTTGAATAATACCATAATCCCTTGATATATCTTACCTAATTTAGGGTGCTGGTTAAGAAAATGATATCTGATGAGTTGAAGTTTCTTGCAAGCATTGTAAGTTTCTTGCTATTTCTGTACCCTAGTTTCTTCATCTTTTAACAGAGATAATAATGGTGCCTACTCTAGAAGACTACTGGGGTGAAGTTTCCATGAACTAAACATGAAAAGTGTTTAGAGTGATAACCTGTACTAGGTATCACCATTACCATCATAGATGTCTCTACAGAGACTCAAGTTTACCCCTCAGCTTCCATGTTTGGCCATGCCATGCTAGTACAGGGCTTCAACAGCTCCGGAGCTGAAACTGAGTGTATAACCCCTCATTTTCAGCCTCCCCACAAGACCCCGTTGCCTGTCACGTCAGTGGTGCCCTCTGGAACTTCTCTTTCCACATGCCACCTACACATTTACCACCTGCCATCCCTGCTTTTGCTCTCAGCCTCCTACTTCTGCTAGAGAAGCTGAAAGGACCCCGGGGTGATGTAAGTTGCTTACCCTCTAAGCTGTTGTTCTACTTGTAATTCTTACAGTGACCCAAGGACCTTCATTATTATTATTTTTCTTTTTTTTTTAAAGTGAGATAATTCTACTAGTAGGTAACATTGAGAGTGCCAGGACTGTTCCACGTTATCTGATAGAGGTTAACTCATTTCGTATTCAGGTCCACTCTGTAGGTAGGTACTGCTCTCACTCACGTTTCCCTGAAGCCCACAGTGCGGCTCAGGTGAGGCAGTGTCCAGCACGTCCTAACAGCTGGCCAGGTCAAGTTCCAGACTCTCCTGGAGGAAGCCCACAACCTATACTCGTAGGCAGTACAATGTGGTCTCCTTTGTAAACTTCAAAAAACAAATGCCTGGGACATTATAGCCCTTAAATGTTAGTGTTTTCTCTCAAAAATTAATCTAGTCTTGGAAATGTTACCAAAATAATATATAAACATTGTTTAACATTAAAATAGAAGAGTTGAAAAGCTAGTCTATCCCTGGGGCTCTCAGGTGTTTCAGTTGGTTAAACGTCTGCCTTCTGCTCAGGTCATGATCCCAGGGTCCTGGGATGGAGCCCGTAGGCTCCCCGCTCAGCGGGAAGTCTGCTGCTCCCTCCACCTGCCACTCCTCCTGCTTGTGCGCTCACTCACTTTCTGTTAAATAAATAAATAAAATCTTTAAAAAATGCAAACAGAACAGAAGATATAAAGTGAAAACTGAAAGTTTGTCTTTTTCTTCTAATTCCATTCCCCAAGAGAAACATATTCTGACACAGTCATCCAAAATGTTTGACATATATTTGAGCATCAATACAAATTCTGTGTGTGCATTTATACATATAATACAAATGTATATTTTGCATGCATGTATATTTGTTAATGGATGAAGTCCTTATATATATATATGCACTTCTCTGCAGAGAGACATGGAAACCTAGCACGTTGGACGCCTGAGGATAATTTTTAAACATCCTCCTTTATTTTTCATAGTAAGCATAAAATTAAAAATAATAGTAATGTCCAAGAAAGAAATACAAGAGGTGAAAATGTATGTTAAACTTTGCATATGTAAATTTCATATACATGTGTGTGTACATATATAAACTATGGTAGTAAAAGTCTAAAAATAAGTATGATAAATACTATGGTACATAAAAGGAAAGTAGTGAATTAATATTTTAACCCCGGATATGTTCTTTAAAAAAAAAAAAAGCTTATACCTACATATTGATCTGTCACAGTAGCAAACAGTTCTATTTCCAGCATTAACTTCTGTGAACTTATCTGCCTTGCCAGGTTTCACCAAAAGCAGACTCAGACTTATCAAACTATCGTCACTTCCTGTTGACTGAGGTACACTTCTTATTACTTTTAATCTTGAAAACGCTCCTTCACATAAGACAATTGATACACAAATTAAGGAAAATCTTAAATCTAGGGGGTCCAGCAGAGATCAAAAAATTCCATTTCATAAAAATTCCAGAATTTGCGATCTTTTCCGTGTCTTCTTTTTTTCTTTTGGGATAGATTTTAGCATCTTTCTACTGCATAGGTAGTCAAAAATTTGCCACTAAAATATCCTCACCAGAAAATACATTGTAAATTTTGACTATATTTCGTAAGAACTTTCAAAATCCGTAGTGGTTCTGAATTGTTCAAGCTTTCCCTGAAAGCCGTTTGTGCCCCCACTTCCTACACTTAAGCAGTAGATGCAAAATAAACTATGATTGCACAGTGATTGAAAAGATTTAAAAATAGAATTGAAATCCTTACTCTCACACTGAACCTGTGATGGTGAGCCAGGGGTCAGCTCCATCATTGGAAGTTCTCTGAGTTAATTTCTAAAGAGAACACAAGATTTATTAAGGAGTATGAAATAAAAATGTACTCTTTTGAAGTTTGCATATAGATTATTAAAACTCAACTGTAACTACAGCCATTATTTCAATCTTAGACCAACACAATTTTTTTTTTTCAGGGAGAAGTATTTTATCACTGTTGTTTAAGAAATGCCAGTGCATGGTGGTAATAAAATGCACACTGGATAGAGTCTCCTTCGTGACTGTTTTTGAACAAGTGCAGAGAATGCATTTCCTCACTGCCTGCCCTGGCATGGACCTGCTCCCACTCTCTGCCCTGGCCATACCCACTACTTCCGCACTAGTTCCTTCATGGAGCAATAGAGAGAACTTTCCAGATCAGTACGTAAAGGTCTACCTCATTCCTTCTCATGACCACACAATATCCTCCTGAACAGATCCAGCCATAATGGCATATTCTGATAGGGGCTGAAATATTTATTGGTACAAAAGAATCATATTATGTACATTCGCACCCACGCATCTTTACACAATTCTGTAGAACAAATTCTGGGAAGTCTTTTTCTTCCTAAATCCTACATTCTTCTCCGTAAGTCTTACTACCCAAAATGTCCCATCAAGAAATCACTGTGGCTGTGGCCATCCATTATTATTATTATTATTATTATTATTACTATTTACTTACTTACTTTCAGCCTCTTATTTTGTCCTTTTCTTTATTTCTTTTCATCCTGTTCCATCCTGCATGTCACCACCAGATGGGTCTCCTGAACTAGTCTTTTCATGAGGTCCCTCCTCTGTTTAAGGATCCGCCACCTCTGCTGTTAGTTTATGACAATGGCTCACAGTCAGTCGTCTTCAGAGAAAGTTCTACAAATCTGGGAAGAGTCTGAGAACTTGTCACTGGGGTGCTGAGATGAGAGATATGCAAGCTAAATAGTAACCAACCATCCCCTTTCCACACTCACCACTCACCTCTTCTACAGACCAATTTTACTTTTGTTAGACTTATATTTCCTATATATTTTATATATATTTTAATATATTCCACTTAATATTTCTTCTGAAGAAATATTTTTACTCTGTATGTGTGTGTGCATGCAAACCAGAACATAGGCACCACAAAGACAATTTTTACATATATAACAATTTTGTTTTGGGCCAGATGCATCTCATGTCTACAGTCATGCCCAGCATATAGATAGTGGATGTTCAAATAGTTGTTGAATTTGCATATGTGCACGTGTGCACGCACGCACGCACGCGCGCACACACACACACACACACACACACAAAGTCCACAGTTCTGTCTCTTTTTTCCCCCCTCATCTCTCTGTAGTTGTTTCTAGGCTTACAAGGCTTACTTTTTCCCTAATTCCATTAATCTGAAATTAGATCAATCTTCTGCATGCTCAATCTTTTTTCCTGTATTAGTTTGCTGGGGCTGCATAGCTACAGATCACACACATTGAGTGGGTTAAACAACAGAACCATGTTGTTTCACAGTCCTGAAAGTCAGAGTTTCAAGATCAAGGTATCAGCGGAGGAAAGCTCCCTCTGAAGGTGCCTAAGAAGGCTCTACTCCAGGCTCCTGCTAGTAGTTCCTTGGACTATGGAGGCAGAATTCCAGTCTTCCCATGCCAGTGTCTCTGTGTCCAAATGTCTCCATTTTTTTAAGGACACCAGTTACATTGGATAATGGACCCACCTACATCAGTATAATCTCATCCTAATTCATTGTATCTCAGCAACTCGATGTGCACGTAAGCTCACATTCTGACATATTAGGGATAATAACTTTGATATATGGATTTTGGGGAACACTTACCAACCCATAGCAATTCCTACTCCTTGCCACTTCTCTTTCTGTCCCTTCTCCCTCGGATGCCCTGTCTTTCCCCCTACCTATCTGTCACTCAAAGACTTCAACTCTCATACTATCAGAAAATTAAACTCGACTTACACTTTAATAGTTCAATATTTTTTTTTCTTTTGTCTCTTCTCCAAGTTAGGAAGGTCTTTAACAGCATAATGGTAGATAGATAGATAGATAAGATAGATAGATAGATAATAGATGGGGGAAGGATATGGAAGAGAGGAAAGAAGAGAAAGGAAGAAAGAGGAAGGAAGGAAGGAAGGAACCCATTGCCTAAGGAAGTGTTTTGCTCAAAATACCACCAATAATAGCTAAATGATGAGTAATTGGACCTCCTCATGATTTACAGCACATCAACAATGAAGAGGATACCTGGGAAAGATCTTGCCAGTGAAAATCGAGCCCTGTTCAGGCAGCAAAGTCTTAAATCCCTCATATTGCCAAGGATATTTTATAATAATAATAGCTTAGATTTATTGAAGACCCATCAAATGCTGGACACTGCTCTAAACTCTTCACCTACTAATGAATCTAATCATCACCATAACCCTGAGAGATAATATAATTTTCATCCCCCTTTATTTGATGAAGGGATTCTCAGAGAGGTTAAGTAACTTATCCAAGGTCCTGTGCTACTTAATGATTTCTTGGGAGTTGTCCCAAGGCTGTTTGGCTCCAGAGACCATCCATTCCAAATCACTAGTCTAAATTCCCTACTTCTTAAGGAGATCAAAAACATATCTTTAATCCACACACCCTTTGAGGGGTAATAACTTGGAGAGAATTCTCTCAGGAATCATGCGGAGGTGAAATAAATCTTTTTCATTCACTTTTGCCAGTTTCCTCCCATCGTCTGCTTCCCTGTTCCATGTTTCTCCACGTCTCTCTGCTCAGATTTGAGAATCACTCAAGCTGGGTCAGGTATCCTCACCTGCTAACGAGGAACCTCTCTAAGAGCTTGGGCTCCTATTCTGACTCACAAACCTGGAAAAACGTCTGTGCCATGCTTGGCACGGCTGGAAGGCTGTTCAGCGGACTCATCTCGCCTTCACTTTGGAGACCACAGACAAAGCCCACTCCGTCTGAGAATGTTATGACTGTGTTGACATTCTTATTTGATACAAACTCTAGAGAGAACTCAAGTCTGCATCTACCTGCCGAAGTCTTTCGACAGAGCCTCATTAAGTTGGAAGCCTGCATTAAAGGGAGTGTTAAAGATGGCTTTATTAGAAAGCTATTAATAAGAATCATTTCATGAGTATTCTGTGAAGAAGCAGCTTAAAATTTCTGATTTTAGATATGACGTTTGCTTTTCATAGCTTACCCAAAAGTATCTCCTAGCCAAGAAAAATGTAGACAATAAACAGCTTGTAATATGACTTCTAGAAATTGATCTCCACATTCAAGGTAAATGGATTGCAAATATTGATTAATACTTTGGAATGAATGCCATTTCATAATTTTAATTAACCACAAGGTAATATTTAATGGAAATTGCATAATGTAATATATATGAATTTGAAAAATGGGAAGGTAAAAGCGTCCTGTCCCTAAGTCCCATCGTGGTAGAGAGTAATCGCCAGGAGTGACCAGTTTGTTATCATGTTTTCTTTGGTAATTCTAGCTTATTAATGTCCCAAAGCACAAAGTGATGTTGTTATATTAATTTTCTCTTGGCCTTGATACAATCTATCACACAATTTAAGACCCATGCATTTTGTCGCCACTTAAAATGGATTGTTTTTCACCCCATGAAAGGAAAAAAAAAAAAAAAAGACAAGGAAGATTATGGAACTAGAGAAGAAATTCACCTGTATGTGTTTTCTTTTAGAAACACAAGCAAGACTAAATATGATTAGTTTTGCCATAGATACCTGGCACCGAAGTAGAAGGCAAAAGATTTATGCTTTAGGTGGCCCATCAGCGTGCAACCGTGGGAGTGGGAACAATAAAGGTACAGTCTTCACATAGAGAATGATTAGAAGTACTGTGTGTGTTGCAGGAAGAGCCCAGAATTTAAATGAACCATTTATGCCTCTGCTGCCCTAGGGCAAGTACAAGGTACATTAATAATGCAGTGTTTATTTGAAATATTTTATTATAACCCACATTTATTACTAAAAAATCTAAACAGAAGGAAAAAAAGCCAGCATTGCACAGGGTTCAGCATTCTGGACAAGTTATTTTCAAAATAGGATTCTTGGCAAATTATATCATTTCTTTCAATACCTCACCTGTGACACTATAAATAATACATATTTATTTAAGTAGTGGTATTATACACTGTTACTTGTGTTGTACATAATTTATAGAAAATGATTTTCCAACACGGGTGGGTAAGGTTCTCCGTGAAAGTAGGGGGTTGGAACTAAGGTTGGTTCTAAGGTTGCCTAATATTAGCTAGAGTAAATTAGACTCCTTAACATGTTACTTCATATTTTCCAAAAATTGTAATCACTTTGCCTTTGGTGATAACCATGAGGACAGCTATTACTGGAGTGTGTCATGAGTGAGTTGATGCACTTACTAAATACAGAAAAAGTAATGGGAGAACGACGTTCCATGTCCTCCTTCTGAGGTGGCTGTGGCCGAGCTGTATTTCCCAGCACCGAGGGATGGAGAACCTACGACCGGGTGGGAGGTCAGTCAGGTCTTTTTGCTGCAGATGGAGGCATGTAACCTTGGGACTGAGCTGCCCTCCGTAACTGCCGGTGTGAGTGCCCTCCACCTGTATGACTTGGGGCAAGTGTTTTCACCTTTCTGCCTTTCCATTTCCTACCTGAACAATAATCTCGGCCTCACAGAGTCAGCAGAGGAATGCAGTAAGGGAAACGATGCAAAACTTACTGCCTGGTGCTCAGCAAACCTGATTTTGTTTCTTGCAATGGCCCTTTTCACGGAGGCAGAGAGTACTTACCGCGTGGTAGCTTAGTCCCTGGCTGTCCATCTGTCTTTCTCAGCCAGCCGGTTATTCTTAGGAAGGAAACTTTACCTCTTTCATCTTTGCATCCCCCGCAATGAGAAAAGGGACCTCACACCTGGTAGTTCTGGTTCACACATTGATGCGATTCTCTCTGATGTCCTCTCGTCCGCTGGTGTCTTGGACAGAGTCTTTCTTTGGTCTGGCCCAGGGAGGCAGTTCAGATTTGTCTCTGGCACATGTGAAGGATTGTGCCCTAAGATGGAATACATTTTTGGATTTTGGGTTGTTCTTCTTCATAAAAAGATATCCCTTGAAACTTCTTAGGCTTTACTTAAGTTGCAGAATTCCAAAATATATTTCTTTTAAATAATACCTTGGAATTTTTTTTTTTTTTAGATTTTATTTATTTATTTGACAGACAGAGATCACAAGTAGGCAGAGAGGCAGGCAGAGAGAGAGAGAGGAGGAAGCAGGCTCCCTGCTGATCAGAGAGCCCGACGCAGGGCTCGATCCCAGGACCCTGGGATCATGACCGGAGCTGAAGGCAGAGGCTTTAACCCACTGAGCCACCCAAGCGCCCCAATACCTTGGAATATTTGCCCTCTCTGCAGAGTCAGTCACCATGTTCGTATATGCAGAATATCCAGCAAATGTTCTATGCAGTTCTCCCATAATAATAATGCTGTGAGAATCTGTCCAGAGGATGCTGTAATATGATAAAACTGTCACACAAGATTCCAGGCTCCCTTTCTTTCTTTCTTTTTTTTTTTTTTAAGATTATTTATTTATTTGACAGGCAGAGATCACAAGTAGGCAGAGAGGCAGGCAGAGAGAGAGGGGGAAGCAGGCTCCCCGCTGAGCAGAGAGCCCAATGTGGGGCTCGATCCCAGGACCCCAGGATCATGACCTGAGCTGAAGGCAGAGGCTTTAACCCACTTAGCCACCCAGGTGCCCCTAGGCTCCCTTTCTTGATCATGTCTTTAAACTTAGCTCTGAGCTTTGCTTCCATCCCCTCCCCCGTGAAGTGGAGAAAATAGAAAATCCACTCTGATTTTTAAGTGAGATTGAGTACGTGGTAGGTGCTCTAAAAATGGAAGATTGGCTTTGTTATCTCTATGGATGGTACTAATACCAGTTTCCAAGACAAAAAGAAGGAAGTTAACACTTATTAGGCACCTTCTGCCAGCCTAGCACTGTGCCAAGGATTTTTTAAATATTATCTCATTTAAACCTGCAAGGACTCTTGCAAATGAAGTGATACTAACTCCCTTTATTATCCAAGGAAACTGCTGGGTGAGATTAACCAAGATCCTATGATGAATAAGCAACCAGGCAGGATTCAAATGCAGCTTTCTTCCCCATCAAAGTGCATAAAAGGCTACTCAGATAAAGGGGAGACTGTTCTAACATCAGGGTGTGTTATCATAATGATTGTTGCTGATTTTATTTTATTTCTAGCTCAGTAAACAAAAGTGCTTTCCCATGTATCATGGGTCCTAGCAATAATTTCCCCTTTTATGTGGCAGGAAATGTGTTAGTTGTTTGCATATAATGTAATCTCTCTTCAAAATAAATTACATGGTAAGTACAATCCTCGTTTTATAGAAGTAGAAACTGATCCCGTAATCACTAAGTACTTTGTCCTTGCCACCGGTTCATAAGTGATGGGCTCTTACTCCAACTCGGGTCTGATGCCCATTCTTTCTGAAGCTGCTTCTGACGTCTGTGTTAGCTGTGTTGGCTTATTTTGAGCAACACATAAACAAAGGGGTAGATGATAAAGTCTCCATACCACAGAAAAGAACATCGTAGCTCAAGGAAATATCCTAAAAGTGGGGTGGGGGGGAGGGATAAAAGCTAGAACTAGAAGCCAGGGCACAGTCTTAGATGACACAGAGTGGGCGTTAACACATTCTTAGTAGAAATCTGGCATATATGACAAGCTCATGAAATCCCCTTCCTTAAGCTCTATATCCCTACTCTCTCAGTGTAAAAGACTGCATCTGTTGTCCACCATGCCATAACCATGTTTCCATTGGGATATGGATCTTTCCATATACTATGATCATTTCTCAGTCCAGTGACCCAAATCACTACCTCAATATATATTATAATATTATAAGAGGACTGTCATTGATTTACAGACCTATATATCTGTTCCACATCATAAGACTGCAGGGACATACAATTAAAACAATAATGATAGACCATGGCGCACCTCTTAAAATGGTCAAAGTCTTGAACACTGATAACATCAAATGCTCATAACTAGTAGGGAGCAACAGGAATTCTCACTCATTACGGGTAGAGAGGTAAAATTACAGCAACTTGGGAGGGCAGTCTGGCCATTGCTTACAAAACTAAACATACGCTCACCATACATGCAGCAATAACTGTCCTTAGTACTGATCCAAAGGGGCTGAAATTTTATGTCTACACAAAACCTTGTGCACAGATACTTACAGAAGCTTTATTCATATTTACCAACACTTGGAAGCAATGAAGATGTTCTTCTGTAGGTGAATGGATAAGTCAATTGTGGTACGATATTTCAGTGCTAAAAATAAATGGGCCATCAAACCATGAAAAGAGATGGAGGGACCTTAAATACTCATTACTAAGGTTCCAACCTATAACATTCTGGAGAAGACAAAACTATAGTAAGAAGGTGGGTGGTTACCAGAGGGCAGTGGAGAAGAAAGGAAGAGTGCTGAGGATTTTTAGGACAGTGAAACTACCCTGTATGATGCTAACATGTGGACAGATGGCATTATACCTTTGTCCAAACCCATAGAATACACGATGTGAAGAATGAAGCCTAATGTCGGGGATGGAATTTGGGTGATAACAATGTGTCAGTGTAGATTTAACGATGGTAACAGATGTACCACTTTGGTGGGGGATCTTGGTAATGGAGAAGGCTGTGCATGTGTAAGGCAGGGAGAATGTGGGAATTCTCTGCACTTTCTGCTCAGCTTTGCTGTGAACTTAAACTTCTCTAGAAAATAGTCTATTTTAGGGGCACCTGGGTGGCTCAGTGGGTTAAAGCCTCTGCCTTCGGCTCAGGTCATGATCCCAGGGTCCTGGGATCGAGCCCCACATTGGGCTCTCTGCTCAGCGGGGAGTCTGCTTCCTCCTCTCTCTCTCTGTCTGCCTGCTTCTCTGCCTACTTGTGATCTCTGTCTGTCAAATAAATAAATAAAATCTTTAAAAAAAAAAAGAAAATAGTCTATTTTATTTCATATTTTTAAGCCTATATATCTAAGAGTAGAGTAAAATGTCACATAAAAGCAGGCAGTTCAATAAGTATGAATTGTTGTTGACAAGAATTATGGAAATTTCATACAATTTCATCAATGTAGTAATAATGTATTGAGCATCTGCATTGTACCTAACACAGTATTTAGAGGTGGGGAAAGAGAGTGGTTGCAAAGAAATCGGTGCCTGCAAAGAACTAGCAATGACATCATTTTACAGTAAAGACTTCCAGAACATACTATTTCAAGGAAGCAGTTTGCTACTCACAATTCCTTTGAAATGGAAGAGATCAGAAGAAGAATAAAATGAATCTATCGTTGCTTTCTATTATGATTTCTTAATATGTATAGCCATTATCAATCAAGTTCAATCTGGATTCAAAGTCTCCTGGATTACAGGAATTTCTGTAGGGAAATTCTGACCAAAGAGGTGGTAGCCACTTTGGAAAAGACATGTGGTGTGTGTGTGTGTGTGTGTGTGTGTGTGTGTGTGTGCGCGCTAGAATTATAGCAAAGGGATCACAAATTCACACATTACCTATGATTATGCTTACAGCCTTGTAAATCAAAACCTGCACCTGGGGTACCACAGTGTTTACCCAGCACAAAACAGAGATTTCACAATAACAGTAATCATCTTAGCAATGTATCTAGCCACGCTTTTAAAACTGGAGTTCATCGGATGTTAGTAAATGGCCAATGCAAAAAAAAACAATAAAAAAAAAAACCACTGTTCAGTGTTTAATTAAATTTGGGAAATGCTGAGTTAGACATAATCAGCTGGGTTCCTTTTGTGCAAGACTTCTCAGAAACCTTATTAAGCCACATTGTGAAATTCCAAGAAGATAGTTCAGCAGGCAGCATTTCATAAAATTACGTGAACATGTAACTTTTTGTTCCGCAAGCCTTCTGTTTCGCATTCCCCAGAACATAATCTTAGAAATGCTGATTTGGAAAAATGGGCAGTTGAGGCCACTGATGATTTTCTTGGATCAGATTTATTCTGAGTAAACATTATGATATTCAGCATGTCAATATGCATGCGTTATTAGTGCTTTTGGACCATGTTTAGAAGAGCATTCTGTTTCCAAAATTTCATGCTTTTGTTAAAATCTGATTACCAGAAATTATATCAAAATATACAAAAGGGACCCTTTATATGTATTTTGTATAGTCATCACATTTTCCCAAATTTTTATCACATACATATATTTTTTTTACTCCAAAATTGAATTAAGAACAGATTTGGTGTCTTTCACACTGCCCCATAAATCACCTCCAGCACCTGGTTCAGTGTTTTAGACACAAAAGGTGCTCAAATCAAAGCTATTTGATGATAATGACTTATGGTCCTTAAAGACCTTTCATGTGAATTACCCACCGAAAAGCATGCCTGGGTCTGTCTGTTTGGCTACATTGGCCTGAATCTAGGTTTATTTAAATAGGACTTATTTCCCAGAAATATTATCAAATCAACGAGCAGATAGAATGCCCTCTTGGATACATAAGATATAAGACTTATACTTCATATGGAAGACAGAGCTTTTTTAAAAGTCATCATTCATATTTTATAATGTGAACCATTTCCTCGCAGTTTGGAAAATGAGTTATATTGGAAGAATTGTAGCTTCCAGGTGGTAATAAATATGAATGTTTTATATGGCCCCTTCTATTGTTTTAGAACTTAGCAATGTACTTAAATTTTTTCCCCGCTAATATGATTTACAAACTTTTCTTATGATTAGCCCTATCTGTCACAATTTGGAAAATACACGTTCATTAGATAGAAGGCAAGACTGAATTAAAGGGAGTGTAGGATTTTAAGGGTGATGATCTATTTTATTATCTTTTTCACAGACTGTGAATTAAGTGTTCACGATGCCAGGCACTTTGATGGGCATTGCAAAAAGACACGTGGCTCATGCACGTTCCATGTCTTGCAAAGGCCATGAGGATAATATTTCTCTTATGTGTGGCCGTGGACTAGCAGGCCTGATTTTTCTGTGCCCCATGAAAATTGTTATCATCATTTTACAGTTGTAGCAGAGTGGGTAAACATTTTTCTCTGAAAATAATTTTTTTTTTTTTTTTTTGCATGCACAATGAAGATAGAGTTGGTGAAGAAATACGGTTGACTTCTCCCGCTCAGTGATTTCAGATTCCATATTAACTGCTTCAGCTTGAGTTGGGTTAAATTGGCAGGTTTGATAATAAAAGTCCCTGCGGGAAATAGGGAAATGTCTTATGCAGAAAAATATCTTAGATGTGAGGACATAAACAACAGCAGTGTTACATCATAAATCAAGTTTCTTCCTCATCTTTTGACCCATTTTCAACGTGTTCTCCGATAAACCCATCACTAATGAACTCTCCTAAAGTGTTCTGTGAGGCTTGGAGCGGGGAGGGAGGGCATTTTCTTTTTCTACAGTTTAAGTGCTAGGCACTATCTTTTCAAGGTAGTTTCGAGCTTCAAGGCGTGTGTTAAATTGGACTTGTAATTCTGAAGGAGTGTATATTGCAATGAAATGCATGGTGGCCTGCATCATGATGGGCATTGGATCTCTATAAAGACAAATTCACAAACAATATATAACATGAGAGATGAACAGTAGGGAAGGGGAAAAATAACTAATGGTTGCAAAACTGGCCTCTATTTTAGACGCTGTGGATGACCGTAACCTTGGAAGTGTGCCTGGTTCTTTCTTCATCTTGTTTTTTTTTTCATCTTTAAAATAGGGCTTGGATTAGAACAGATCATGTCTTCCCTTACAAAAATCTGAGAGGCATGTTTTAATATTCATTGCACAGGACCGGTCTTATTGACCCTTCCTTTCTTCCTGAAATGCATTTTTTTTTTTTTTTTTTTTTTTTTTTGCCTTGGATCCAGTAACACAAGCCACTCTCCTGGTTGTATTCCGTTCATATGTGGTATTAGCATTCTGCCCCTACCGGATAGTCCCTTCGTAAGTGAACCAATCTATGTCCATTGTTTTCTTTACCACCTAACATCCATGATTCACGAACTTCGTCTCCAGTTCTGACCTCTCACTCTCTGACTCGTCTTTGCAGCTAACCCCTCTCCATCTCTATGGGGGTATCTCCTATATGTACCTAAAACATAGCTTGTCTCAAACAAACTCTTAGAGTTGAATTTCCTCCGCTCTAATCCTCTTCCAGAGTTAATGTCCAGAGAATGGCAGCTGCCATCCAGCAGTGCAGAGGAAAGACTTTTCTTTGAAGAGTCTCCTCCCTCCTTTCACGTTATCCATGTTGGTAACTAGTCTGCTTATCTTAAATGCATCTCCTATCACCATGTCCAGGGCTTCTCCCATAGCGTAAGACATCCCTTTCTGTTAGCTAAATGACAAGCTAGCCTTCTAATTGTTCTAGTTTCGTCTACTCATATTCTCTCCAAACTATCAATTTCCATGCTGCACTTGGAGTGCTTCTATAAAAGTTCGAATGGGGTTGTGTTTCTCCCTGTTTAAAACCATGGTCACTTTTCTTTGAGTAATGAAGGCACTTAAATGATCAATGAGACGTTTTGTGATCTGGCCCCTGCCTACTCCTGGGGCCCCACTGCACGCTCCTATCTTCCTTTTTCTGAGATGCAGACTCATTAGTCTTTTTTTTTAGCACCTTAAACAGACTGTACTTTTTCCCATATAGGAATTTGCACATATGATTTCTTCTGCACTTTTCCCTTCTCCCACTCATTTACTCTGCAGAATAGTCTCGGATTCTCTCAGTCAATTTCCCTTCCATATGGCTCCCTGGCACCAGATTTCTCTGGGAGAATTTATCTCAATCTTAGAGTCATGTTATTTTCAGCATTATTGTATGCATACATCAACACATTTATTGAGCACCTACTATGCGCTAGGTACACTGTAAGATGATAGTAAACACTGGTGAACAAAACAGACAAATTCTAGGCCCTTATGATTTCTACCCTTATAATCTAATGGGGAAGACAGAAAATAGACAAATAGAAATCTTGAATTATAATCACTTTTAAAGCAAGAGTTCAGTGAGAGAGAAAAAGGGATTTGTGGCGAGGCCTGCTTTAAGGAATCAGGAAGGACCTTTCTGAGAAAATAGCATTAATGCTGAGATTTTATATATATATATATATATATATATATATATATATATATATATGGGACTAGGATGAGGGGGTATGTGTTAAAGGGAAAACACATTTATAGCAGAGGTAACAGTATTGAAAAAGTCTCAAGGCAGGAAAGAATTTGGCATACATAAAGACTGTAAAGGAGGCCTTTTTATGCCTGTCTCTCCCTCTAGTCTGTGAGTTCCGAGGAAAGAGCGTGTCTGTTTTGCTCTTACCGCAATTCCAGGGCCAAATTCATTGATGGGCATATAGTTACTAAAAGAAAATAGATTCCCAGATAGAACTCATTTTACAAAATGACTTGGCCCTGAAACAGAATGCTTAATTCAGGTTTCAAATAAAAGTACCATTTAATAATTACTTAATAATTTATTAAGAAAAACATTACCAAAATACTTTTTAAAATTGTTTTACATATACTTGTACTAGAGAATATATCTGCTTAATTGTCTTGATGATACCTATGTCTGTTTTTATCCAAATCACATCTCTTAAGCCATTTGGATAACAAACTTCCAAGGAAGGTTTTAAATATAACAAAAAAGAGAAAACACAATTTGGGTTAGCACTGCCTACCAATAAGAGCTGTAAATCATGGTAATACAATGATAATACAATAATCTCTTTGGTATCACAATGCTTCTCAGTAGTAAATTATAAACCTTCCTTCTAACACAATCAGTTTAAAATAAATTTATGTTTACTCTTGCATAGAGATCCTTAAAACAGGCAAATTTCTAAAATCAAATGAGTACAAATGAGTAACACATATGTTTGATAGCCTCTGAAATATTTATATGGTTTGATTTACTGTTCTAGATGAAAATTCAATTAAGATGATAGTTTTTCAAGCTATTTTTATCTAGGCTAAATCATTCTGAAAACAACTCATCTTCCTCCTCTATGAATATATGTACGTATGTAA
The DNA here is from genome assembly GCF_002288905.1 of Enhydra lutris kenyoni. Taxonomy (NCBI): domain Eukaryota; kingdom Metazoa; phylum Chordata; class Mammalia; order Carnivora; family Mustelidae; genus Enhydra; species Enhydra lutris. The sequence continues at coordinate 12,679,102 of NW_019154095.1, forward strand.
GATACTGATTTAATTCACTTTAAAACTGGTATAACTTCTTAAAGTATCACAAATTAAAACATTTGATCAAGTATATTGTTGGGACTGAATCATACTAAACTGCATATATGTTATAGTAATATAAATAATACATAAGTCTAAGTCTCTGTGTTGAAAATAAAATGGGAATTTGTCTAGATAATTTAAACATTCACTTCTGCATTATTTATGTAGTTAGTTCAAAGTAGGGTTCAGGCAGGATAAGACTCGATACACAAATCATTGTCTGAATCTCCCAGCGGGTTTGACTTGGAAGACAGAGTTCTACCTGGCAAATCCCTCAAGTATATCATGATCATGTCTAATCAATTTCCTTTCCAAAATTGTATCTCATTGTTCTAAATACCTATGTCTATAAAAAGTGCCAGGTGTAGCTCTCAGCTACATCCACCTACGGCTTCCTGCCACGCTATATCATAGATTTAGACATTCTATTTATACCTGTGAAATTAAACCCGTTTCCTCCTAAAATCTTATTTCTAGGCTAATACACTCCAGAAATATATCTCAACTGTATGATCTGTAAATTAACTGCTTTACTACACACACACACACACACACACACTCTTTCTCTTTTTTTCTCTCTTTCTAAAGAACACAAACTATAAATAATAAATAATTCTAATATAATAATCCCTATGGTACTTTCTCCTGTTTTTATAAAATTTGTTCCAAAGAATATCCAATATTTATCTCTTCTTTCTAAAAAAAACTGTGATACTGTTAATCACTTTTAATTGGTCAAAAACATTTTTTTAACTGAAATTTAACTGGTTCTGTAACTATGCTAAAACAAACCAATCAAACTACAGGTCAGGAGAGGAGAAGCTTCACTGGGGATGTCCTTGCCAAAGCAACATGGTAGACCTAGGTTGGTCATAGCCCTTAACTACCAGAAGTCAGTGACATTTGTTGGCTTCCTCGTGACACTTTTTTCCTAAAATATAATCTTATTGGCCCCAAGTATCCGAAGGCGAGTAGTGACTTTTTTTTTTAAAGAGTATTAAAGATAATTCAGATGCCACATAAACTATTAATAGCTACAATTCATGCTGATGAATTTGACCAAAAGTCATTGATTGACAACTCATCAGGATGTTTTGATGAGAGCATTTTCTTAGAGAGAGCAATTACAAAACTTTCAAAATGACAACAATAAAAAATGTAGAGAAAATATTTCTGCCCAAACAACCCTATACAATCGGTGTCTATCATTTGTGTGTTTGTAATCTGTCAGGTTGTTTCTCTGTCTTGCCTCTATCTTTGCAATCTTTACTACGATGTGTTCTACTTTGTAGTTCAAATAACCAGCCAGGGAGTCATAAAAATAGAATAACTCTAGACTGTAAAGATATCATAAGTTATCTTAGTGTTTTTTTTTTTCTCTCACTACAAAGTATTGTCATGAAGAAGCAAGGTGTTCTGTAAACTGTAAAGTGCTAGATGGATAGGAGATAGTGCCATTACTCAGGTCAGTCTAAATTGTTCAGTTGTATGGAGGCATCCTGAATCCCAACATTCTGAAATTTTCATTGACTTTGTTTTCTGAAAAGGAGACTTCACCTTGATTATTCAAGTAATTATGTCAATTGTCCACAAAGAGAAATACTAAATCATGTGCAGAGGGTCTATGGAAATTGGGACATCCTAAAAGCTAACCTGTGAGCTGGAAGATATATTGGATATATCTTTCAATCCCTTTTATTTATTTTTCATGGCAAATGATATATGTGTGTAAGTATGCATTCCTTTAGCTTATGGGAGAAGGAACGTAGACTGTGTCCAAGATAAGCACATTCTGGTTAAATGCAAAAAGTTCATGTGTAAAATTTCCTACCCAGATGGAAGAGAGAGAAGGGATGATGCATTTGAAAAATATTTTGCAAGTCAAATTCCATAGTTGGCCGGGACTGAGAAGTGGTCTAACTGAAGAGGAGTGAAGAGAGTATTACATTTTGGCTTTCAGAAAATAATAGAAATAGCACTACTATTTCGAACATTTAACTAGACCTTGATATTTCTTTCTCTCTGAAAGAAACCACGTGAGTGGTCCTATGCAGGTGTAAAGAACACCAGAGACTTTTTCACCCTTGTTCGAAAGGCATTTATCACTAAAATTGCTCAATTCCAGAAAGCCTTAGGGTTCCAGTCGGCCATTACGGCACGAGTACTGTTTTTACTATCCACAACTAGATGGTATTTTTTCCTTTATTGCCCAGACGCAATATCCTTCCTTTATAAGTACCTTTACAATACAGTCAGTCAATGCTTCCTCTGCCCAGAATTTTCCTTCACCCTACCTAGAATATTACTCCCACTTTACGATGATAATGATTAAAGGAATTACTAACTCATGACTATATATCAAGCAAATATTTTCCACTTCTGTGAGAAAGAAATGAATGTGTGAAAGTTGGTTTTAGGCAGACATACTTACCCACACCTCCCGTTACAGATGAAATACAACATAAAGTAGGTTATTTTTCTAAACATTTAAAAATATTTTAAACAACTTATTTAAAATACGACCAAAGGCTGCATTTTTATTAATCATCATTTCCAAAATTATCTGCACATGTGAGGTGTGGCTTGAAGGAACACTCCAATGTGTTGTGTTCTAACTCAGTTAATCTCATCCCAAGTGAAAGTTTGATGACATCTGTGCAACATGTCATTCATAAAGGATCAACCATCCATTTTAACTGAATTTAAGGAAAATATATTGTAACAATATTGCCCCAGTCTTGAAACCTACTAGACGTGGATTATCAGAGACTTATGTATGACTGGTATGGAAGGCCCTAACATGGAGCACAATATAATTCAAATCCACCACAACAATGAACAGAAGGAGAATTCAGTAAGTCATCCAACAAGAAGTCCTTGTGAGTGTCCTGTCATAGCCACAGAAGCTGTTTATATGACTGAACCAGCATCCTCATTAAGCCAGCTAGAGCCTTTACTTTCAATTTCCCTTTTTGTGGAGGTCTTCTGTTCAGCGACAGCCAGTTTTATTCCAAGACATTTTCCCTTTGTTTTTGCCTTCAAGTTCGCATCTGTAGGCCGCTTACCAGTCAGTTCAGTGAAAAATATGAAAAAGCAGTTGTTTCATCAAATTGACTGGTTGATTGTTAAAACAGTTGATCCCATGACCTCTCTCCATGTAGACACTGGCATTTTGTGTGAACCTTAGACATGACCTCTGTTATTTAAAATAAAAGCAACTGCACTTGCTTTTGGGTCAGATTCAAAATAACATTGCCAAGATGGTGAGAGAAAAAATATATACAGATATATATGCAGGCATACGTAAAGATCGACTCGTACCCCATCTAATACAACCAGGGTTTTTAAATGACCTTGCTGGACTGGAAGAGTAGTCAGAACTAAATAGTATGAAATTAAATAAGGAAAAAAATGTCTATATAGGGCAATTCACTTGGAGTGTATGGCAGAGGAAGAATGAGCACAAATTCCAAATGAACATGATTAAATGTTGGAGCTAAAGAACAAGACTCCCTGAACTTCACTTTGGGGTAGCGTGTATCCAGCGGCATGCCCCTCCTGAGGACTCCCAGCTGTGAGGGCGGTGGAGAATCGCGACCTCTCAATGGTGACGTACAGAGATTCTTAAAATAGAATGTGTGCGGAAGGTTAGATCATCAAGGTTGCTTATTAGAGAAGAGAAGAGGCCTCTGAAATTTTCAAGACTTTCTATTTGATCATGTCTTCACAATCATTATTTTACTTGAACTTCGTGCCTACTCTTTAGGTAAATAGGACAGCTATGATCATTTATTCCCTTTTTTATAAATGGATCAAGTGTAGTTTGAGAGGTGATTTTCCCAAGGCCCCATGGGGGTGCGGTTGGGCACAGAAATGAGATGAGATCCTGACCTTCTTTTATGTCCAGGCTTCATCTCTATCATGTGTGTGGTGCAAAACAAACACTCACCCTGAGCTTCAGCTTCTCAGCTCAAGTTTTTAAAAACCTACCAAGCAAGTATCCACTCGGTAACATTAGATAGGACAGATGCAGTTATGAGAAGATATACAACCCAGGGAAAGAAAGCTCAAGGTCTAGAGTAGATATAGACATGAAACAAAGTATAATATGGCATCAGGAATGTAAAAATAAAAATAAAAGGGTTGGAAATAGCAAAAAAATAAAATAAAATAAAGGAAGTGATTGATTAGATCTCTTGAGAGAAGAAAGTTCTGGAAGTTTTCCTAGAAGGGGTGATTTCTCTGCTTCGGTTTGGAATGACAAAGAGAAATATTTCTGGTGCAGAGACAAGGCTGGTGAAAGAAGGATAAACATTCAAGATAAAGAAACAGCAGCCCGGAGACAGGAGCTGCACAATGTGGCATGTTTGGAGCAATTCAGGAAATTGGACAATGCTGATATTTAAAGATGGGTGTAGGGAGTGACAAGAAATGAGGTTATAGGAGTAATAATCACAGTAATCACAATAACCCCTGATATATATTGAGCATCCGTGATATACCATGTATAGGACTGTGATTAATGAATCTTCACATAAAATCTATGAAATAACTCATCCCCATTTTAGAGATGAGAAGAGTGAACATCGGTTGTGACTCAACCCCAGTCTCAGTCATTGGCAGAGCAAAGAGGCCGATCAGGCATTCTGACTCCAAAACTTACACTTCTATCCACTGTCCTCCACACACTCCTAGCTTGCAACAGTCCGCAAATCTCTTGCCGAACTAAAGGCCTCTCAGACTTCAGTGTGCATCAGAATTCCCTGGAAGACTTATCAGAACACAGATTGCTGGGTCCACTCCCAAATTGTTTTATTCCTTAGTATGTCGGGGGTTGGGGCCAAGAACTTGAGTTCCCAGGTGAGGCTGATGCTGCTTGATGGTCAGACCACCCTTGGAGACCCTCCACGTTAGAAACCAGGGAGCAGGTACAGAGATCGAATCAAAATGTCAGCTGTGGTCAGATAGTATATCCGGTGAGGCATCCAAGCCAATGGTCTAGCAGAGCTGAAGCAAGTATGATCCCAAGCCGTGGCAGTGGGCGTCGGAGGAGAGTCTCTGTGATGCCAGACCCCACTCAGGCTGTGACACGTGATATAATATGGGGCTTACGTGCCTGCCTTATGAGTAAGGGAGGGGGTCCACCACCGTAGTAGTCCTTGAGCACACAACTTGACCGAGACTTCCCTTCCCTAAATTGAATTTAAGACCAATGCCTTCTTCATTAGTTTTGTGTGTATGTGTGTGTGTGTAAAATCAAATAGGTTAAATCTATAAAGAAATTAGCATCATGCCTAGCATGTAGAAGCATTTAGCAAATATTATTATAGGAGGGAAAAGGAGTCTGGGATAAGTCTAGACAGTTTCCGGCTTAAAAAATCCAGCTAGTTGTTCAGAGATCCTGGTATACTCCCTGCAGATTGATACTTCTGGGTCTTTGTTTATGCCACTCCCACTTTCCCTGCTTCCCAGGATGCCCCTTCTCACCCCCTCCTCACCTCCTCTGCCCACCCCCTTTCTTTTCACTATTCAAGGGTACCTGCAGCAGAGGAGTGGTCATGACAGAGTTGAAACCAGGTTAGGAGCCCGAGTTCAGTCCTCTTACCAACACTGTGCAGATAGAGAGGTGGGTTTCAAAGTCCATTACTTTTAGAGAAATACAGAAGCCTCTTCTTTCTTGCTGTCTTCCTCCTCTCCCATCCCTTCTCCCCTTCTCAATAGATAAAGAAAATAAATCCTGTGACTTCTAATCTAATGTTTTCACATTTTACTCATTAGCATGGTCTCTCGAGAATCTGTGTGAAAATGTAAGGGATGTGTTTTTAAAGGAAATGAACGTGACGATGTCAGTGACATCTTACGCAATCCCTAAATGTGTTAAAATACACACTACGTGTCCAGTGCTGTGCACCAATGGTAATCCGATTCTGCTGTGGGGAGTCAGTGTTCTGTAGGAACGGAGAGGTATCAGGGATGTTTAAAGATGAAGAAAAAGGAAAAGTGGTGTATGTCATACTCATTCCTCTTTGGGAAATTAAGGACATAAACTAATGCTTACTTTTAAAAAAATAGTCATCTGAAAAAGATGCCAGGAGACAGTTAAATGTGTGAAATGGGACTCAAATCATTTTGAGTTTTCACCACTTGGTTGAATTCATTATTTGTCTTCTGGTGAAGATTTTTATTTGTTGAAATAGAATTGTTTTGGTTGTCTAGGTCTAACATTACATAATTATATCCAATTAACAGTATATTTCTGGAGGCAAAAGTTTAAGTGAAACTTCAGATTGGAGATACTCACTTCTAAAAATCATCTCCACAGAGCACAAGACATTATCTCAATTTGTTCAATGAGATACCTTTGCGTGTTAATTGGCGCTGTTGTAAAGTACTAAATGTTGATATTATTTCATTAACCTCATTGCATTTGTAATGTTTGATTAAAGCCACATCCAATTACTCTAGGCAAGTAAATGAGTTTTAAAAAATTTTCTCAGACATATTTAGAAGTGTTACCTCAACAAGGCAGTTACACGTTTTCACATTCACTCCCAGAACACCATGTGAGAAGATCTCCAAAAGTACAAGACTAATCTAAACGGAGTGATAACGTAAAAAGCAAACCAGAATAACGTCAAAGGATGAATGCCCACCCCGCCTCCCCACCCCCACCCCACAAAGGAGTTTCTGACTTTGCAGATCTGTTGCTAGGAAGGCAGCAGGTAATTAGTGATAAGTCGAATTGTATCATAGAGAGGTTTTTCAGAGATCGCCAATGTCAGAATCACCCTGTGAAATCCCTGCACGTGTTCTCATTCACTAGTGGGTGTTACTAGGAAGCAGGTTTACTTGTAACTTTAAGATATTGCCCTCAGGCTATCTGTATTATTTGTCCGTTTCGTTCTGACATTTGAGCGGTAGAAGGTATTTTTGTATGGGAAACAAAACGCGGGCCGACAAATGAAAATCAATCACGTTGAATCAGTCCACATATGTTTCTGAGTCACTATGCTCTTTGCTGAGCTCCGGCAAACTAGTTTTACTCATCTTTGTAGGCGAAGCACAATAAACAATGACTCTAACACCCGTGGCTTGGAAGTCAGCAGCTGCACATTGTAGAATGATTCAAATACCAGCGCCCAATACCCACACCCTGACAGCATAAATAACAGGGAACGAGATTTTCCTGTTAAATGTTTCAGGCTCGTTCTCAAGTTCTCAGTAGGACATTTTCCTTGAGATAATTCCTGGTTGCAGAAGGATACTATGCGAATCGGGTTTAGTTTGTTTTTGAAGCAGTGCCCCTTAACTTTTGTGCTCAGAAATATTGTTCTTCTTTTCCCTCAGTGAGAAAAACTAAAATTGCTTTTCCTAAGATAGAACTTAAGATTTCAGGCAGTCCCGTTTTAACGTAATTTAGAGGACAAAAGTTCCCCATAGCCTTCTTTACTTGTTCAATAAACATTTATCGATCACGGTTATGTGGAAAGCTCTGTACTAGATATTATGGAAATTCACAGATAAGTAAGACATGGCTCCTGGTCTTCAAAGATTTACAACTTAGAAGGGATGCAATGTCGTGGGGACATGTAGAGAAAGAAAGACATGATTTCATAAAATCAGTGCATCTACATTTTTGAAGTAATTGTGTTCATTTAGTTCATTTGTTATCTTTTAGGAAAACCATTTAGTAAGCCCCTTTTTAAAATAACCACTGTAACTTTTTTAAATTAAAAAAAAATGTAGATGGTTGTTTCTATATTCTGATCAAGTATAGCCCAGAAGATACTGTTCTGAAAATGTTTCCCCATGTAGAACAAACTATATTTCTTTATTCTTCCTCTTTTGAACTTCATTTTTTTTCTTTTTACATTGTTCCATTCACTAAATGAATAATTGTTTTCTATAAAAAAGTGATCTCTGCTTCACTAAATGCTTATAAGCTGCTACTCTGGGTCTTCTTATTAAAAAAGAAGAAAAAAATAAATTAAAAAAATTTAAAAGAGAGAGAGAAGCATAGTGTTTACATATAGAACAAATTTTAGAAATATGCCCTCTATTGCCAAATTAGTGATTTTACAGACCTTTAAAATAAAATTTTATTAAACCATTTAATAGTCATATAATGGAAGAAGAATACCAATTTAAATAAGGCTGACCATTACATGTGTTAGTAGAAAGACATTAGGCTAGCTGTTACTGAAAATGACTATTATTTAGTGGTTATTTTGTTCCTATTTTGCATTGTAATGAAATTATTTAATCCCACACTCTAATGACTAATCTGTGGGGTATATAGTGATTTCCATTTCATCGAAATTAGCTTCGCCATGAAGATCACACAAACTTTTTTAGACCCTTAAAGTAGTTGTTCTCTTTTGTTCTTCCCGTCACAGCTGCATATTCTTACAAAAAAGCTGACTCTTCGGTTTTTTTCCAAAATATATTCAATAGAAAATTGCAGAGTTCTCCTGAAGGCTTGTTTTTTAAGTATCTGTCCATGTTGCAAGAAAGTCCCCCATTTCCGGACATTGGTCATGAGTTTGGGTGGCTTGTTTATGGGAGCCGCTGTAGACTCTGCCATTCTGGGTGAAGGTCGGGGTACCCATCTTGCTCAGGGCAGTGTTCAGACACCCAACCCTGAATTATTTCATGTCAGAAAGTCCCATGAAGCCGTCACCTCCATGGGATGGAGTTGGGACTTTCTTCTACTCTAATTCCTGAGTTAGTGCTAATGTCTGATCCGAGAAGGCTGTTCCAGGCTATCCTCTAACATTCTGCTGCTCTGAGACCCACCAAGGCAGGCCCTCTGTATTTCATTTAAGTTAGCACTTCATTGTATTTTGAATAATAAAGTCTTTCAATTGGTGACACAAACATTGAACGTCTTCTATAAAGAATCAATCATACTTTCAAATACATACTGAATGTTTATTCTGTATTGTTGTGAATTCAGCTGCTGTGAGTGACTAGCATAGACTAACTCAGACACGGAAAATCCAACACTATCATTGTCTATTTTCTTCACTAGCTGAGAACAAACTCCACAGAAATGTCTGACGTACGAGTTTGCTAGGATATGGGGCTCGTTGCACTTATCAGCGTAATCACCTTCATACAATACTTGCAAAATTGTCGTAGTTGTACAACCAGAGTTAAAGGTACTCATTAACCCACCGTGGAACATGATTGTAAATTTCTTCACTGTGGAAGTTTCTTCACCTGAGTCTAATCCTTCCTTAAAATTTTCATCTCATTCTCCTTATTTCACAAAAGAAATATGATTTTTTTTTTTTTTACATAGATAATAGCTAGGGGAAAAATGAAAAATCAGTACTTCGGGTGCAAGTCATGTCTTCACACTCAACAAAGTTAAGTTTTTCTCTGGATAGAAACCAATTCATGTGTCTGTTGTTAAAAAATTGTTTTTGATCTTGTTCAGAGTCCGGGCCCTCAGGGTTTTGCAAGTAGGTGTCATTGTGTCTCACATCCCCTACTGTGAAAATCAACTTGCATTTGAATGTGCAGCTTGACCCATAAATGTCACTGTGGTCCACTGAGCATCTGACTTCAACATTTCCTGTTGCAAAATGGAAAATGGGAAACAATTTTTTTTTTCTTTAAAAAAGAGTGCTGTGACAGAGTATGTGTCTATGTCGGTGAGTAAGTGTAGCACAGATGGAAAAAGCTACAACACTCAGGGTTTAAGTGCCTATCTTCAACCATCGAGCAAGATGATACAAGACAACAAAGTTTCTGAAAAATACCAGATTATCATTTCTGTTTCCAATTCATTTCTCCCTTTCACAGGATTGCATTCACCCTGGTTACCCTTAGTCTCTAGCTTAACACTTGGCCTCAAAGTGAGGATGTATCAAATTCGTTCTTCCCGGATGCAGGGACCGGAAGGCTGTGTTGAGGAGCGAAGGAATGAATGAGTGTGCACATGAACAATGCGGGACATACATTATTCTGTGTATGGGTGACTAGCACCTATTTTTACAATTCCACTTCCCAATATTTTTTTTAGTAGAGTTTCAGGATTATATGCCACTACTTTATTTTTTTTAAAGATTTTACTTATTTATTTGACAGAGATCACAAGTAGGCAGAGAGAGAGAGAGGGAAGCAGGCTCCCTGCTGAGCAGAGACCCCCCCCCACCGCCCCCATGCGGTCCCCCAGGACCCTGGGATCATGACCTGAGCCGAAGGCAGAGGCTTTAACCCACTGAGCTACCCAGGCACCCCTATATGCCACTACTTTAGATAGAGCAAAAGTCATCTGAATATTCAAGCACATAGCTGTTTTTTTTTTTTTTTTAAATCTGTTTGCTGGAAGTGCTTGCTTTTATCTAACTAAATTTGATATTTGCTTGATTGATTGATTGATTGACTGATTGATTGAAATCTGGCAAACTTATGTGACCCAACTAGAATTTTTATTCTACTTTGAGAAGCCATATATGGAAAGATGATTTCCCTTTTTGGTCTTCAAATCTAAAGATAAAAGAAAGAAAAGAGAATTAGCATTTATTGAGCCTAGATTCCATACCTAGGTGCTTTTCCTATGTCTGGGATTCTCTTGACAGAATTTATGATTCTGGGAAATTAAGGTGAGGGGAAGCAGGGGGAGTACTGATCAAGGTCTGATTATTCAGTGGTGGATAATCTAGCTCTTTGTAGAACTGAGGCATGGTCATCCTCTACTGTATCTAAAAATGGACTGCTTGAGGGCGTTCCTCCTTCACCTTTCACTGAAGAAAGGGCAAATTCAGAGTAGGCACATAAAAGTCATGCAATAATCCGTAAGCAGCTTTCACGGTTGAAGGTTTGTTGGACTAAAAGAAAAAGAAAAAAAGAAGAAGCTGTCTAAAATGGGTTTTTCTTGGTGGTATACATTCCATGACAACACTAAGGTAAGTTGACTGCTTGCATTAGGGACATCCATGTGAAAAGTCGAGGTAAAATTTTTAGTAAAAGAAGAGAGAACAAATATATGTGGCAAGTGGGTGGTAGGGAGGCAGTGTTAATTGCCTTCAGAAAGATCGCCATGTACATATTGGACATGTCAGTCTAAAATAAAATGTGATTCCCAGGCATCCAATATGGCAACCAAGTCTAGTTGATGGGGCTCATTAAAGCAGTTTAAAACATCAGCTTCCCTGTTTAAAAAACTAAAATTCAGAGACTTTAGTGTTACTCACTGACAGAGAGAGCAGACCTGTTAGCATTTAAGAACCAGAAGGAAAGCACATACACGTGAGTGGACGCGCGCATGCGCACGCGCGCGCACACACACACACACACACACACACACACACACTATTTAACACCCTCTCACACAAGGAAAACAGACATCAAGATGTTCTGTGGTCTTAAATCACTCATACTGGGGCCATCAACTTTGTGAAAAAGCTCTGTGATTGTGTGGTATCACTGCCAATAACCATTGTCACCATGTCTTGTCAAAGCAAAGCCCATTTATTTCTGGAAGAAAAGCCTGGAATACATAACTGAGGTAGACAAGGATTTTTTTTTAATGGAAATATAAGCCTTTAAATAAATAATTGTCTTTTCTGAGCACATTAAAAAAAACATATGTATAAAAAATCATACTGAAAAAATTTATACTCCACGAAATTGTGACACTCACTCATCTAAAAAGCTTTGCTCATTCAAACCAGAGAGATTAATCACAGAAAGGAGATAAAAAATTCCCTGAAAGAGAAGGGAAATAATTTAGCAGTAAATCATAGAGCAGGGCTAACATGAATCACAGAAAAAGGTACCAGCTCTTATGATTTAGGTGACATATAAAAAATAGCCCTTCGTGGATTGACAGTTATAGGTATAAATGATAAAATTATTCAGCAGTGGTATGTTCTCTTCTTGCCATTTGTCATTTTGCATCTGATTACTCCTAAGAATTTAATTAAAGGGGCAAGAGGACCATATAGACCTTTTGCGACTCTAACAATCAGATACCTCTTTAAGCCTTTTTAAAGAAAAATGTATGACTACCCTGTCCTTTTGCTTTGTCTTTACTAAATGCTCCGTGAATCTTCATGCGCATTATTTTTTTTCTTTTGTATATCATTTCAGGCTAGCAAGAAAAAATTTATTAGGGAAACACTGAAAATGAGCGGCGAAAGCATCCACTGTTGTTAGTGGAGAAATTATTTTAATTTAAATATATACTGAGACAATGAATAAGAACAGCTGCTTATCTGATGGCTCCAGATTTTATTTTTGAACTAAAAATCAAACATAATTATACTTTTCCTTTCTGTCTTCTCAACTCGGGGTAATGAATATGAGCTCTGTGTGTGTGTGTGTCTGTCCATATGCACGGATGTATATACACGCCACACACACACACACACACACACTCATAAACCATGCATTTCACAACATCATTTTATACATTTTTCTCCAACAGAACCATAAATCAAAAGCTAGTGTTTCCTATAGAAGGTGAATGACATCTTTTAAAGGGGGTGTGTCAAAATGCACTTTTCTCTAAGTAGGCCCCTTTCCGGGCGTGGGTGTTTTCTCGTCTCCTGTTGTAATGGTGCATCAAGTGGGTTTATGCAAATAAATCCTGCAATAAAATGTTCACTGGCGAAATTCTTAGAAAGAAAATAAGTTTCCAGAGCTATCGTGACATTATACAATGTTACCAACCAATGCATCCGTAAGCATACACCTGTGTGTGCCTTGTATTTGCCATTAAGGACTGTGGATACCGCAAACCCAATTCAGTCATTTCAGAGTTTTGCTTCAAACAACTCCAGTGTCTTAACCGACTAAATTAAGGCTTTTTGTGTTTCCCCCATCTCCCAGAGCAGAAATTAAATCAGTTTTAATTTATTTTATTTGCTAACACTGTGGATATAATTATTGCTGTTGAGTCTTTTTAATTGTTTTCAACTAGGTGCTTGTCTTTAAGTTGCAATAGACTTCTAATTCCGCATTGTTGGTATTCCCTTGTTAATTCTGACAAAGCGTCATAAATCCAGGTATTTAGGTTTATTGAATTTTGAAATGAGGTGATTAGTTGGTGCACGGATGAATGAATTGATGCAAAGCAAAATGAATTTTATGATTTACTGTGGTTTACAAGTTCCCTTGGAACCATTATGTGCAAATGGTAAAATGTATTAAGAGGTAAGATATCACATTTATAATCAACTTGGCAAATTTTTGCTCAAGTAAAGATATTCAGGCATTCCGCAGAAGAGTCACTGTTGAGTAAGTGTTTGGCATACACAATTAATTTCTGCTGTGTTGTCTTACGCTCTGTCATTTCGAAGTCTGTAAGATGTCAGAGGCTTTGCTGTCATTGGGGAACACCACACTGTGCCTTGTTTTAAGGTTTTAGGTTGTAGTCTAATGTTCCAAGGTGATTTACCAGATCAAAATTCTACTAAGATGCATGTAAATGGACATTTCACCTAAAAACAAAAGGTTTGTCACAGACCCCATTCACCGAAGAAGGCCATCATATACGGATTTTGCTCCCATGGCCTGTAATCCATGCGTTAATTTCGTATTATAACCATTGCGAAAACGGGCGCCCTTGTGTCCATTACCGCAGTTAATTGACATGGAAGATATTAACAGCAAACTGTTACAGTAATACCAAAGGTATTAGGCAGGTTAGGATCCACAGCTGGAATGAGTTGGCAAGCATACACTGCTGGATATGAGGGGCGTGAAGGGGTCTTTGCTGCCGCTGAAATGCTACTATCAGTAACTCAACTCTTTTTTTTTTTTTCCTTTTCACTTACTAATATTATTAAGCCCCCTGGGTAAGATATAGCCTCCCGTCAGCTGGCTGAGATCAGTGTCCCAAGAGAGCTGCTTTTGCAATAGAAGTTGGGGAGGGGTGGACGTGCCAACTACTCCAGGAATTCAGTGCTAGAAGAGGCACTGGGAAGAAGAGCTCTGGGTAATTAGGGAATCCTTCTCAGGGTCAAGCCAGACGTCAGCAGAGAGAGTAGTGGAAGGGTGTGCATATCCTGGTCTCCACCCCAGACCTGCTGTGCTGCTAGAAGGTCAGAAGCACCAGACCCTTCCAATCCAAAAAAAAATACACGTTCTTACGTTTGGTGTCCTGTAGCATCCTGCCTTTATGTCAACTGAATGTGATGTGTCAAGGACGCGGCAGTTAAGAGTGAACTTGCCGTTTGAAATAGCTTTTGGCAAATGTATACGGTTGTGTCTGTTGGATTAAAAACGAAAATATTCGTTTTTCTGTGACTTATCTTAGAGACTTCATAAGCCTTCAGAGGTGACCTGTCAGGTTTATGTGTTTCTAATCAGAGCCATCATCCGTAATTTTTATTTCTTTTGTGTGTTAATTACCACTGACAGTTCATTCCTTAGACACCCAGCAGAGATGGTCCAGAGCGCCTGATATAGTCCCATCATACAGGACTGAAACGTGTAGCCAACCAGGAAGAGTACAGTTAAGTGGTTCCCTGACTTTGACTTTGGGAAAAAAGCAGAGAGCTGAATTACTTTTGTTCTCGGGGAAAGAAAAGGAATCTTCAGGAGTCCTCATTTTTTCAGCTCCAGGAGCTGAGAGTTTGGGAGCTAGAGTATAGCTCCGTAGTGGGAGTCTGGGCAGAATTACTCCGCACTCCCTCTGAGAGCTCCCTGTGGTGCCTAGTTCAGCATCAGCGGGCCTCCCCTGGAAATCCTATCTTTAGGCAGCCGGACTTAGATTTTCTTCCCCCCGCATGGAATAAAATGAGAATTTTTCACATGTAACAGGCACCAGTGGAAATCCTATTGGCTGATGAGGTCTTCTTAAGCAAACCTATACTGGACAGTGTAGTTTTATTAATTTTTATCCTATTTTTGGAATGTGATGACATTCTAGATTAATTCAAGTATAGTAATTAAGAGCACAGTGTCTATGGTCAGAATGCCTGGGCATCTTGCATCAATTACTTATTCCTTTTAAGCTTTCATGTCTTTATCTAAAAAGGAGATAATAATATACCTATCTGAAAAGATTATTTAGAGTATTACATGTGATTATGCTATTGTGCCAAACCCCTAGAACAGCACCCAAAATGTGGGAAGATCTCAGTAGAGATCAGCTGCTGTTATTAGGGGAAGAGAAAGAAAAAATAAGTTGCTGGTCTATGCGCACAAGCGCACTCTCTCTCGCACACCCACACGCGCACATAGTCTGGATCAGAGTAAACAGAGATTTTGTTTCAGGTAGGCTACCGACTGAAGCTGTCCCTATAAAATAGTGAATACATTTATCAATTAAAGTTTTAAAAACCTTATTCAAGTTTAGTGCATAATTATAGCAATGCATTCATTTACTGGGTACCCACTCGTGCACCAGATCTAAGTAGACAGAGGCGAAATAAGATGGAATCCTTACTTGCAAGGAGCTCACAGGCTAGTTGGAGACATCCACAGGCAAATCAATCGTCAAGATGCAGTGTTGAAGTAAAGGTACGTTTAGGGTGTAGTAGAGACGCTTATGGGACCCAGCCAAAGGGGGAAGAGGACCTTGGCAATGGAATAGACCCGGCTTTGCTTTGCAGACAACCGATTTGTTCAACCCAGCCTTCTCTCTTACTCAGTTCTTGTATCTATTTAGAGAAAACAAAATGTTTGTCACTGGCTGTTTTTGTGATTTGAGAGTTTGCCATTCTAGAAGAAGAAAGATTATCCTCACCTTTAGTATTATTCCAAGTGCCCATCACCTTGACTTCAGAACCAAACTGCTGCAAAGTCAGTATTATGCTGTCTATCTACATTCTTGAACCCAGCCCATCATTAAGATGTTGGTGCATTAATCTGACATTGATTCTATTGTAAACACTTTGCTCACTTTATAGAACATGGAAAATATAAAATATGATAAAATGATCGTTTCTTATTATTCTATTCACTGTAATTAACTAGTTATTTTCAACATCCCAAGAAATGACATTTCCCAAATAAGCAATTTTTCTAATAAATTATTTGTTTAGTTGATAGTGTAATAATTGAATCATCTGAGTCCAAAAATGTCTGGGAAAAATATATAGCTAAAGAAGTGCTCTCGGCTCCTCAGACTCTAACATCGTCTTATAACCCAGAAGTTATCTGAAGATGATTTAGCAATTAGATTCAACTCTTGGGCAACAGACCCAAGGGAGGGGAGCAGTGATGTGAACAATTCAAAACCCGAGTAATCCCCAAATCAATTAAATGTAGCATTCAAATGTGGTTTTATTAGTTACTGTATATTTAAACAAAGTATTTGTAATATTTTGGGATTTCACAGAAGAGCAAGCAAAATAATGAAATCCTGAGATTTTAGTTGATTACTCAACTTTGCTTTCTTTCCTCCCACTGACATATCCCCTCCCACTCCCTACTTTATGTTCAGAGTGGATGGTTTCGTTCCCGCGCTGATGCTGAAGATGAAGCTTCCTTATGCATTTGCTCTTTCCTATCAGGACAGGTGGATAATTGTTTTCATTTGAAAGAGTTCTAGCTTCTGAGCCAGAATAGGCAAAAATCCTTTTATGTTAAGAAAGTACTTCAGTAAGCAGAGTAGGTAATTTTGTAGATTAAAAAAAAAAAAATTTTTTTTTTTTTTTGAGAACTACTTATCTACTCTGTAATGGAGACTTGGCCACAGTCAGTTGCCAGCTTGATCAAGAGAATGGACATTTTATGCCAGCGAGAAGCCAGTGATACCGATTGTATACTTTTTTTTTTTTTTTAACAAGCTAAGCACTTTCTAGAAGGAAGGTTTTTGTTTGTTTTTTGTTTTGTTTTGTTTCGTTGTTTTAATGTAGAGGGTTAAAACAGCACTTAGGTGCAAGTCTGAATATATTTTTACTCTATTGGAAATTTTATTTGGAATAATAATTGATTGGAAAGCCATGTGTAAATGAACTCCCTAAAGCTAGACATGTGTCTGCATTTTCTAAGACTATTATTTTGGCATTTCACAACAATGCCACGTGGCTAACTATGACTGGTGGAATTACCTTACAGGTATCCATATACATGAAGGACTGATAGAATAAGACATTTTAGCTGACAGTGTCCTGGTTTTATAGCATGTACAATAGCAACGTGGCCTGGAAAAGCAGGTCCCTAGTAGAGTCAGAGCACACAGCAGAAGGCCACACTGTTTTCCGCTGCTTCCTCGCCCACCTTCTTCCTCATCAATACTTCCCTCACTACCTGACATATATTCCTCAAGGTATTGAACCAAAAAAAAAGTTGTCTCCCGAAGGCCATACTAATAAACCACACCCATGAAGAATATATCCGGAATGTCCTCTAACCTCATCAATAACCAGATTAACCTGAAACGCTGGCTCCTGATAACCCCATGGATTTATGTGCCTAGCGTTGTATACCACAGCAGCTCAGAAGGAGCCCTTTCGTTTGTCTCTTTCCATGTGTTCCTAAGGAAAATTTGGCAAGGTGGATGCTTCAAGTTAAAGGCCAAGGTTGGCACATTTTTATAGCTTTAATGCCTAGTACAGAGCCTGGTTCCTAATGCCAGACCACACTCAAATGGTAAACCAACCTGAGTTATTATGACTTTCATTTTATGGCGGAAAGGACTGAGGCTCAAGAACTTGGATCCCCAGGGTGACAGGTAACGAGGTGCAGGGACAGAGGCTGAACTCAGAACATTTGTCTCCGGCGCTCAGGGCTCTTTGACCGTCAGCACTCTGACTCTGCCAAGGCTCGGGTGAGGGGATGAGTGAACATGCCATCCTCAGGGTGCCAGGGAACGAGGGGACAGTGCCTGTTTCAGAAGCTAGACTTCATCTTTTTTTTTTTCTTTCTCTTACAAATTTTTGGGTGTCAACCAACTTGTCTCTTTGTGGATCACATTCCTGGCTCTCCTCTCTCACTAATTAGGATCCCTCGATCAGTAATAATTATCCGTCACCTGCTACTGAACTTTTTCGAAATCAGAATCATGACTTCAAGCATCTTCAAACAGGATGAGATATGGGCCCTGGGTAGGCCTGGTGCTTCACTCTGGCCCCGACTGACCATTACAAGGGAAGTCTGTGGGTGAGGACATAGCCAACTGACCAAAGCCAGGTTTGGGACCTTTTCCTTCACAGCTATGAGATGCATGAAGTCTATCACTATACGGTCATCTTGTCCTTGTCCTATAATGTTATACCACAGGGCAAATCTTACTGCATTTATATTATTGAACATACTTAATGAGATGTATAGAATAATCAGATTTCCCAGCAGATTATGTTCCCTTTAATGCTGATTTCTAAGAGTAAAGAGGAGGAAAGTAACAACTACTGAATGCTTACTATACAAGACATTCTGTGTCCAAATCTTAAAAAAAAAAAAAAAAAGGCAATAAAGGCCTTAAGATAGAACTTAATATATCTTCCTTTATGAATAAGGATATTGGGATCAAAGATGTAAATAAGGTGCCCAAGACCAAAAAAATAGCAAAAGGCTGTTGAAATCTGATTCCAGAAATAGTTGATGCTCTTTATGGTCTAGTCCAGGGCTTAAAGATATTTCTAGTTACATATTTTGTTGCCGAGGAAGTTACCCATACATAAATTTCTGGTAAGTCATGTACTGAGAGGCTGTATTTTAGAAAAACCTATTCTGGCATGCTCTGAATATGGAACTGTACCCCAAAATTGTAGCCTTCTTATTCAGCAACCCCATGGCCTTCATAGAATGATATTTTTTGTTTCAGGATTCTGTACTGAAAAGCAGTGTGGAATAAAGAGAAAATATGACCCAGTAATAAAAACTAGCAGATCAAGATTCTGATCTCAAATATGCCAAAAACTGGCAGTAAGATCTTGGCAAATCACCCAACTTCTTTGGACCTCAGTTTCCGTTCCAATATAATCAAGATGATATTGAAGGTGCTTTCCAGTCCTAGAAGTTATCTATACATTTTAATGATCTCTCATAAAAGAAAAGCAATTTCCAATTATTTATGCAATACACAATTAATTGTATCTTTAAAAAAGCCCTCAAGGTCATAAATCTGTTGGTTTATGTTCCCTTGAATATAATTTACTGATACTAACATAGTTAAAGAATTTAAATGAAAATTACTTTTATTTAACTCGTTTTGTTTGAGATGCAGGGCTTGGGCAAAACTCTTTTGCTGCATGTTAAGTGATGGGAAAATAAATTTGCCTTTGGTTAGGAGAACAAAGTGAACACTGTTGAGACAGAGCTTCCAGGTATCAATTTGTGCCTACGGGAGGGACTGAGTGAGTTAGTGAGTCCATCCCAGTATCCATCAAGATTCAGACTTGTAGGCAAGTATGATAAGAAAATACTGAAGTTGTATTATTAACACATCGTTTTATAACATATGGAAAATAATTAGCTGATTATTTTCATGATACATGAAATACATAAATAAAGATGCAAAAACACCCAATTCATTTAAATTGAGAAGGGAATTTAGACCAAGCTCTGTAAGTATATTTACTTATGCAATTTCCTTTTTAAGAGTGAATGAGAGCTACACCCACCATCATCTCACATAGACAAACTTTTGTTTCCCTTTTATAATAAAGCAACTCTTCATAGAAACTATTTGAAGTGGAGTAATTGCAGAAAGAAAATTGGATATGCCCTATGAGACAATTAGCACCTAGTAGTTTAACCTCCACAATTAATGAATGGCTGCTTAACTAATATGTACTTAAATTCAGGGGAGGATTAACAATCAAGTCTTCTGAAGAGGATTTTTTTTTCTTTGAACAAAAATGATCATTGACAAAGAGTGTAGTATCTTAATGAGGTATGCCTATTTTGTTTTGTTTTAATCTTTTTATGGACTTCAACACACACACACACACACACACACACACACTCCTGAAAAATTTAGAAGTGACCCTCCAGGGCGACTGTTGGGTCATTCACATTCAGAATCAGTGAGGATTTCCAATAAAGTAGGCATTGGCTGCATAGAACAATGTAGAACAATGTTGCTACATTGTGCGATTGCATGTGGGAAAATAAAATGCTCATGAAAATTGCGTCCTTGAAGTGAATGTCAGCATTTCTAGGTTTGATTTTTATTTTATATCAGAATCATTTTTTTTTCTGCAAGAAAGCATTCCTAGTAGAAGTTAGTGACAAAAAGATGTGTAATTTTTTGCTTCTCAGAAATACATTTATTTCTCAATTTTAATCAAGTTAAAAAGAATCAATTGCTTGTAAATGAAGCTGTAAATATTAACATGCAAAGAAAGAATCACTGTTAAAATTGGTGGGATATGAGGGGAGGAGACAAAATATATTTTGTATGCGATCTCATTATGCCTTGACTTTGACATTGTTTCTTAGTTAATACAGTACCATCAGTTTGTGTCTCATTTCATTGCTACTTGCTTGCTTTTGTGTGTTTGCCAACTGAAACTGAGTCCTTGGGAGAAGCCTAGAAATCTTGATGAAGTTTTTAATCTCATCCAGTGTTATCACCTCCCCCCAGCTCCATTTTCTGTGACCTATTTATACAACCGTGCTATGAAAAAGATGAACCATTTTGGTCACAGGAAATACATTTTTGCAAGGAAATTTCACTTCGTTTTGTCAGTTTGTCGGTCTGCAGAGCCACACAAGAGTGAAAAAGGATGATATCGGTGCTTCCCATTTGTGGAATGGAATGGGGTAGCATTTTTGATCTGAATTAGGAGAACATTGAGTGGATCACCCGAGCAGTGTGGACAAACTTTAATTTTGCACATGTTCTTCCTTTATTTTGTCGAACAGGGAATAATGGCTTGTCAAATTTCCAAGTTTTATACTTTACACATTTCAACAGAAAACATATCATCTTTTGTTTTTAATCCCACCTTTGCTGCTGAGGTGAAGGCAGTGTCATTCTATTTAATTGGCTACCTGCAGTTCATTAAGGGAGGCAGCATATTGTAGGAGCTAATCTGCCAGGCGCTTAGCTTTCCCCTTGACCTTGTTAAAGGTAAAGGGGGCCCGACTTGGGTTCGGGAGAGGCACTCTCTCGCCAAGGAGACTGGCATGACAAGTAATCGGTGTGTGTCACTTTTCATTAATCACACCACTTTCCTTTTCATGAACTACTAGCAGATAATTGTTACTAAATGCGATTTGCAACACTCCATGCAGTGGTTGAAGAACCAGAAATAGGCAAACAGATAAAAACATTGTTTAGCTTGCAGGCGGCAAGGGTTTGCTATGCAGAGGTATATCATGCATAAACATTGATTTAGCCATGAGCTGACACTTACAAAGCTTTTGCTGTTTCCAGAAAGCCCTGTGGTCAGGCTAAGTAATAGCCAAGGGCAAGCGCTTTTACCTGGATGGCAAGGTTACAATGTATTTAAATGGCCTGATCTGAAATAAATCAGTTTCCCTAATGTTAGACCTGCTGCAAGAATGCCATAGGTGAGAATCAAGAGCACTAAATAAAATGTTTGCCTTTATAGGGAAAGACTCCTGGAGGGCAGTTTGTTGATTTTGAATAAATATTTCATTAAGCCCGAGCTGCTGCACATAATTTGGAACCTAAGGATTTATTTAAATCAATGCAGATTTCCAGCTTTCTTTCATAATGGTTTACACTTATGCACAATGGAACAAACTTTTCTTATCAGGGCTTTCGGATTTTTAACTCCTCCAAAGTGACTAAAAATACCATCAGTCACTTGTAAATGTGCTGGTGGGTTTGGCACTGGACAGCTCCAGACCCTCCCGCCACTCAGCCCCTTCCGGGAAGTAGCGTAGTCCTCTGTTGTCAGCCAGGTTGGTGGTCCTCAGTACAGAACGTATGTGGGCATCGTACCCTGAATTTATGCCATAAATGTTGCCAGACACATGATGAAGCAAGTAAATGGTGCAGCACGTCTCTCCCCACTGTCTGGTGTTACCCACAATCAAGCCCGTCTTGAAGCTATGTGGGCAAGTAGAAGAGAGAGGCGTGGCAGGAGCGGGGCACCTCCACTCTGGCCAAAGTTTTCACAGGCTCCTCCTCCCTGTCATTTGTTTTTGGTTTTCCTCGCCTTTAGCCATTGAGATTCGACATCAGGTCTAACAGGCACGACCGACCGCCTTCTCTGATGTTAAATACATAAATAAAGTTGAAGCACTCAATTCTAACCCTGGGCACTTACTACAAAGAGGATTCCTAAGAGAAGGTGAATTAACATCGGATCGTGTTGTTGCTGTTTGAAGGAAAAGTAAAGGGAGAGCTGTTATCAAGCCCAACTTCCCAGCATTTTCTCAGTGGATAATAGGCTTGTCAAATAAAACTGTGATACTCAGTAGAAAGGGGGGAAAATAATATTTTGGTAGAACAGAAAAAGTGATTTGATCAGATATGTACAGATAATCTTTAAAAAGTTATTTTCTTATATAAAATCTATTTTCCAAATAATTTGATTCTGAGGAAGTGTTTTGACAAAGCCTATTCAAAAAAGCCAACCAATAATGCAGAGCAAAACTCATAAAAACACGTTGTATTCACTGCTAAAATGAATTAGAGTCCCCATTGCCTAAGCAGGTGTAGTATTCTATTTTTATGAATCTCAGTTTCATCGTGGGCTCACATTTTTTCTTACGATAAGTTCTAATATCATTCATCTTTATCTTGGTTTTTAGCCATTGCTTACTTTGGAGCATTTAGCATCTGATGAAACTAACACTCTCTGTAAGTGTGAACTCTTCCTAGCCAATATGAAAAAAAAAAAAAAAAGCTAGCCCTTATTAAAAGCTAAGTATAGTCCAATTATTCTCCCCATAGTAAGTTCAGCCTTATAACACTACATGAGGTAGGCGGTATTATTATCACAAGAACAGGAAGGTGCAGAGGGCTCTGGTATCTTGACTAAGATCCCAGGGTGAGCACCAGAGCAGCATTCAAACCAGGGTCTGCGCACTTAGTCACTGAAAGCCGCCGCCCCCAAGCACTTTCACTTTCACACATTCGAAGTTGACACACCAGATACCAGCCAGGTCTCCCTTGATTTGAGATGTGGGAGTCATGCATATCATAGCCTCTGATGTCTACTCTTAGAGAGCCTTCTGTTCTCGGCTAAGTGCTCGGGGATTTGAATAATTTACCCTCAGGCTTGCTTTTGTACAGTATAAAACTTTATTTCTAATATCCATGAAGTCAGGTTTCTTAATTTTAACATAAACGGATGCATGCAGATATGAGAGGGGAAATAGTAAAAGACCTAGGGACGGGATGATAGATTTTGTCCTTAACGAGGTATGATGTTGATGCATGAGAACATTTTTTTCCCCTCTCCCCACTGTGACCTCCCTATCGCTGCCACCCCCCACCCCCCCACCCCAGCCTGGTCTCAGAAACCCTATTCAGGAACACCCTGTTTCCTGCTCTCTGCAGCAGAGCGAAAGTGCACAGGCTCTCGTGGGGTTGTTTTATCCTCCTAACAGCTGAGTTGGCAAACTTCACGTTTCCTGTGCAGAGCAGGTGGGAGCAATGTCTGTCTGCCTAGCTAAGCTAATTTTCCTTTTCCTCGTGGCATCCAGGACTTCTCTTCCTTCCTCTTTAATGGATAGACATTCTTTGGGGAGTTTTTGTTTTGTTTTATTTCCCCCTCCCCCTTCCTTGCATAAGTATAAAGAAAAACAGTATAATGTTTTCTTCAACTTTATTAAATTGCATTTCACCATTGAAAAATGACCCAGCGGTCCAGTGATTGCTTGGGTGTGAAACATGACAGCGTACTCACATGTGTAGGAAGCCTGGTCTCAGGCGTACTTGTCCGGAGCTGAAATCACATGGAAAGATGGAAAGACAGCACTCTCCTTAGTCTTCCCTGGCCATATACCAGCGTCTGCAAGTAGGTAAATGGTTGTGGTCATGCAGCACTATAGAGAACTTAATGCAACTATGAAACAAACATCAAAATAATTCAGATCTTTGCCTCTTATTGCTTGAGGCTACAAAGTTGTCACATCACACCCCCCCTTTAGCAACTCCTTTTATGTTCTAGCCATTCACTGCTGCATTTATTACCCTCCCACTCACTCTCCTTAGTCACCTCTGGTCCAAGAGGCAAGCCTTCCTTAGCCACAGACTCTGGTCTGCCTTTCCTCTTCCTCCTCATCCTGCCATGCACAGTCCAAGAATTACATCTGGCCTTGGAGAGTAGATTAAGCATCTGCCTTCAGCTCAGGTCATGATCCCAGGGTCCTAGGGTCCTGGGATCAAGTCCCACATCAGGGTCCCTACTTGGCAGGGGGTCTGTTTCTCCCTCTCCTCTTGCTCCTCTCCCCTGCTCATGCTTTCTCTCTCTCTCTCACTCTCCTTGTCAAATAAATAAATAAAATCTTAAAAAAAAAAAAATGTCAGTGGCAGAGATGAGCAGATTAAGAGAAAAAAAAAAAAGAAATTCTCTGTAGCAGTGTGGCGAAAGGGAAAAGTGGTCATTCTCATGTGAATACAATTTCTTTCTCACAAGTAGGTGCCCTCTTTTCTCTTCTTTCCTTCCCTCCTCATTGCAGCCCTCAGCCAATCTCGTTGAGATCAAATGTTGTTGAGATAAAAATCTTTTTTTTTTTCCCTTCTGGTAGACATGTAAACTTACAAGCTGAAAAGGAAATAATAATTTATAATCATAGAAGAATTCCCCCACTTTGGAAGTTATTTATTAAAACTTTCCTTCCCTATAATATGTACATAGAAACTGATTTAATTTTTTTCTATATGTTTCTGCGATGTGCCACACTAGGTGATGGGATTTTAATGATAAAAGAGAGACCCCATCTCTGTCCCGATTGGACGTGAGGTGGGTGGGTGGAGGGAGAGTTGTCATCCCATAAATTAACATCGCCATAAGAATTTTATTCAGGTTATTATAAGAACTGTATGAAAAAGTGCAGTCTGCAATGAAAGCTGTAAGGGAGAAGTTTCCCATAAAACTAGGGAGGGGCGGGGTGCCTGGGTGGCTCAGTGGGTTGGGTCTCTGCCTTCGGCTGTGGTCGTGGTCTCAGGGTCCTGGGACCGAGCCCCACATCAGGCTCTCTGCTCAGCAGGGAGCCTGCTTCCCCCTCTCTCTCTGCCTGCCTCTCTGCCTATGTGTGATCTCTATCTCTCTCTGTCAAATAAATAAATAAAATCTTTAAAGAGAAAAAAAACTAGGGAGGGGGTCAGCATGTTTTAAAAGTTTACTGAACAAGTGAACCAACACAAGCAAATAATATATACATTATACAAATGTACACAAACACACATTTGGAGAATTCCCATTTATTGGAAAATCTGAATTACCTTTTTTGTGTTCTTTTTTTGATTCATTGCTTACAGTATAGAACACGCCAAAGATACATCTTGAAAGTTGATAACAGGACAAATCTTGTTTAAATTTCAGCTCTCTGCTATTTGAACCGTCATCTTCATTGATGAGAAATGGCTGATTGCTTTTTCATTCCTGTCTTTCACTTTGGTTGATAAGTAAAAACAGTGCCATTAAACATTAAGGTCTTCGAGACTTGGTTCTCTCTGTGTTTTCAAGCTTGCTCATGCGTGCCTACCAACAGTCATGTTAAACTGCCTCCTCCGTGAGAGAACAAGTTGGAAACATTGACTAGAATGGCCTCGTTTATAGAGGAGAGTCACCGTCGTCTCCCAACCTCAGGCTATACTTTATGGGTCTTGTTGAATATAAATTTAAGTCATGTTGTTAGTTTCTTAGGGCTGCCCTACTAAACCATCACAGACCGAGTGGCTAAAACAACAGAAATTTATTTTCTCACAATCCCGGAAGCTGGAATTTGAAGATCAAGTTCTTGGGAGGGTAGGTTCCTTCTGGGGCTGTGAGGGAAGGGGCTGTCCCAGGACTCTCCCCTTGGCTCCCAGACGGCCATCTTCTCTTTGTAACGTCACATGCCTTCCCTCTGTCCCTGTCTGTGTCCGAATTTCCTCTTACTGTAATGACACTGCTAATAGTGTGTTACGCTCATCCTCATGGGCTCATTTTAACTTACTTACCTCTCTAATGAGCCTGTCTCCAAGTAGGGTCTTGTTCTGAGTGCTGGGTGTTGGGATTTCAGTTATGAATGGAGAGGGGCACAATTCAGCCATAGCAGCCTTCTTCCTAGAGGGCCACACAGTCTCACTGGGACTAACGTGGCATGGCATAGTTCCTCTTTGCAGGAAATTAAAGTCAGCCGTGGCAATGTTACCGAAATAAATACATGACATATGCAACTGTGAGATTTGACTTTTGTCCCATTAATGGGTAGTGTTCCTCAGATAAATATTCTTCTGTATCGAGAAGGATGATTATTAAAGTGTTTTTAAGAATATCATCCATAGTAAATGTGATGAACTAGAAATGATTCTGTGTTCATTAACCTCACTGCACCCTGAGAAAAAGGTAAGGATCTATTTTTGAGTTTCTAAGGTCTGGCGACATCATTAGTAGGACCTGCATTATAGGAAGTAATAGAGGGAGAAATGGATAAGCCTAGGTTTCGGACTTGATTTTCCCCATCTTGAGACCATCGTAGGTGTTCTAATACTTACGGCGCGATTCTTCCCCTTATGGCCATTTCATCTGGCTGCTGATCTCTGGAGTGCAAATACGAGCAGACTCCCCTATCAGTGAGGGTGCCAGCTGCCTTGTCCTGGGAGTTTCCAGATAAGAATGTTCAATGGCTTTTCCCTCTTCATCTCCCACAAGTGAGAATCTGATTGAAGTGGTAGATTGCAGACCATATCAATATATTCTCCAAGAGATCAGAAAATGCTTTGCAACCGAATGGGTCTTTGCATAGAGTGCCAGGAGAGGGGGACCTGCCTTTTTCTACATTTCTGGCTGTCAGCTTTGTCTGACCCCAAATGGAATCCCTTGGAGAAGTAACAACATGTGGGGAAATTTTAAAACAAAATAAAATAGATGTGCTGGAATAAATCTGAATGCAGAGGGCCGGTCTCTCGCTTCTGTTTTACTGTGTTCAAATAATTATTCTCTGCTGGACCCATCTTTTCACTTTAAATTGAAAAGAATCTGGCATTTCAAGGACAAACAGGAGCTCAACATGTTGATAAAGAAGAAAAACATGATATTCGTGCGATATTCATAAGAAACTCCTATGTAGCCATAATAATAAGTGGACCGCTGGAATAATGATTCTTGAGTTCTTGGTAAAGTTACTGTCCCTTCGTGGATTTTAGTTTTCTTATCTATAAGATGGGCTTTGGAGAAGTCCATGGCTAAACCTGCAAGAGTAGTATGAAAATGTGTCTGTGGTCATCCCTGCATTATTAATTTTTCTATAGACAGAGTCCATAAATGCCCCATGATGATCAAAGGTGTCAGTAATCAGAAAAGTCTGACAAATATCTGGACTAGTTGCCTTTCAACTAACCTTCAATGATTATAGGTTCTATACAAATCACCTGCTTTGAATCCTTCTCTTAGCCATTTTTGCTAAGAATGCATCAGTCTAAATATTGTTAAGTACAAATTCAACGTTAGCGTGCATAATTAGCACCTCATGGACTTTAATGGATCTAATAGTCTGGTTATAAAAATATAATGAAAAGATAAATTATAAAAAAAATATGGGATACATAAGTGGGCAAATACATCATAGCTGTGAGTCTGTTTTGTCTGGGACAAATGATTCAGTAGCAGGACATGGCCTCATTGGTGTCTTCAGACCTATTTAAAATTCCCAACATGTTAGCTGTGATTTTACTTTCTTTTCATTCTTAAAATATATTATAGTGAGTGAAAAACAGCGACATTAGGGTCTTTATATTGTCAAACTATTGCTAAGATATTAGGTTAAGAATCTAATAAGGCATTGTATACCATGTAGTAATCCTCATGTATATTTTGCCTAAATAACCTTGTCTAATTATAGCATATACTATTTGTTCTTAAGCCCTCAATGGAATGGTAAAATGAATAGTGAATTGTGGCTCTATTTTCAATATGCCCAGATAAGATACAATTGTGTTTAAGAAAATGGAAGGCTTTCGATATTTTAAATAATATTGTAACGTACAGACATAATTTGGTCTGACAATATATAGCATGGTATCACACATGTCAGATAAGAAAAGCTGGGACTTTTGGAAGTGCCCATAAATTTTAAGTTTTCTATCACAACAAGATAAGAAAGAACTTAGTTGAATAAATTATATTAAAAACATGAACATGAGTTCAACTTTCAGTTTTTTAAACAAAAAGTTGGTTGGTTGGTTGGTTTTTTGGTCTCTTATATAACAGAAGGAGCTCCTTGCATCATCTATTTTTAATTAATACTCATATGAAAATCTATTTGGTTTCCTGATTTGTTTTCAATTTTGGCTGCCCCTCCAAAAACTGTGACCAAATCCATCTGTATATCAAATGGAAAACAAATAGTCAATTGAAATAAATGGAATCTGTGAAAAGTACAAAGGCCATAATAATACAAACGTATGTATAGGAGGGTCATAAATACAAAGCCACTGAAAGAAATATCTATTAAAATAATTTTTATAGAAAGTACTCCATATTCATTAACTCAAATTATTTATTCAAAATTTCCTGGTTTCTTGATTCCTCAAGAATTTGAATATCCATTATGTGTGAGATACCATTCTAGGTGCTAGAGATATGTTGTTAATGTCAGTAAAGTCCTTGACTTCAAGGAGTATATATTCTAGTTGGAAAAAATTGGGGCAACACATAATAACACATCAGTAAATGCTATGAAGAAAAGTCATTCAGGGTAAGAGGATGGAGAGGTAGGACAGAATAAAACCACTGTATTGATTACTACTGAGAAAGTTTCTAAAATATTAATGTTTGACTAGAGATCTGAATAAAATGAGGGAATGAGATTAAAACTCTCTAAGGATAGAGAAACACCAAGCACAAAGGCCCTGAGGTATGAACGGTCACCAGGAATGCCAGCAAGACTGAAATAAGAAATTGAGGTCAAAGAGGCAGCCAGGGGCCAGATCACTTAGGGCTCGAGCATGAGCAGGAGATGGTCTGCTCCTAAGTGCATGTGGATTAAAGCAGGAAGCCCTTGAAATGGGATATCAGGTGAGAGTCTAAGAGGGTTTGCAGTGAATAGATGGAAAGTCATTAGATTTAAGATTCATATTAAGTGTGAAATGCATATTAAATATCCCAGTTTAAGGGGGCCAGTGAAATACGTGATTATCAAGCTCAGGGAACACATTGATGCTGGTAACAGAAATTGGGGAACCATCAGTACATAGAGGGTAATTGATGCCGTGATACCCAAGAAGCAGCTAGCGAGAAATCAGAGAAGTGGTTTGGGGACGGAGTCCTGGGGTCCTAAGACTTAGAGGTCAAGAGGAGTCAGAGAAAGCAAAACAAAAGAACATGAATTGAAGAGCCAGTAACGCACAAAGAAAACCAGAAATGTGCTTTCTAGAAGTCAAATCACAATTCTAAGTAGAGTAGTAAACTTCATAAATGCAGCTGAGGGTCTAGTAAGATGTGGACTGAGAATTGAACACTGGATTTGGTTACATAAAAGTTTTCTTGTAGAGATGGTCAAAGAAAGGGGGTCATAGCTAAAGGGCAACATGAGATGTCCAGGGAGGGCCCTGGACAACGTCTAAGTTGGCAGTCAGACAAGGGTGCTTGTAAGTGAAATGTATGTTGTCTGCTAAATTTAAGTAGATACAGTCAGTTCTCACTGTTCTCAGCAGTTACACTTTGTATAGTTGCTGCAAAGACTGAATTAATGACTACTGAACCATTGCCCCTGGGGGAAACAGGGTTAGAGTTTCGGGAACCTCTGACCACATTTCTTACAGATAAATCTTAGCAAGTAGGTGAATTCATAAATATGAAATCCACAAATAAGGATCTTTTTGCACATATCCAAATAAATGACAATGTCAGGGTGGAGATACCTCAACACCAGCCAAAGAGAAATAGACAATCAAGTGTATCAAAGGTTGAAGAACAATGGGGGTCGTTCTTACACTTGTTAAAGTCATTGACACAAATAATGTTTTTTTATCTTATAAATTGTTAAATGTTTACACATCAGAATGGCTCCAAAGTTATTCATTGTCTGAAGACTCCAAACATTTGAAAATATGTAGAACTGGGGTATAATGGAACAGTACAGACTACCTTATCTATATGAGAAAAAGTCTCTACTAACTACCAACTCACATGCTATGGCTCTTATATTCTGTCTGACCAAAGAGGAGGCTACGGTGGGCTAGTCTGTCCAACAAGTTACATGTTCACAAGAACTAATATAAATGTTACTGAGAGTATTACAAACAATTAGAATCTCTCAGAAAAGGGGGAAATACTAAAATACCATCATTAGGTCAATAAATCATATATTAGTTTAAATGCACTAAATGCCTCCATGAGAACAACATTGTAGAAGGACATAGAAAGACTGTCTCTAAAATTAGAGTGTTTTAGTCAGAACTCCCATGAACCACGAATATTATGCCTAGACTTAACCATTTGAGAGGGAATAAGATCTGCCTCAGTTCTTAGATCCTCTGAATCTGAATTCAATAGAAGTACCATCCTATTTGAATTTTTCTAAAAATTAATATAAAATGAGAGGTTGCTGTCCTAAAATATTCAACAGTATTACCCGTAAAGGAAATGAATTAATTTGAGGCCTTTACCTCGTGATGGACAAACTGTCAAAGTTAAAGGAAACCTAACTTGGCAAACACCCTCTGTGCATTCTTGTTCGCATTAAGTTCAATGTTTCATTAGAAGCCATGTGCAGTGTTGCATGTACAACTAGAGCCATTTGCCCAAGTTCGAATCCCACCCTGGCTACATCTTGGCTGGGTGACCTCAAGTAATCTTTCCCCTCTGCCTTTGTTCATCAGCTGTAGTTCTAGGGGGTAGGTGGAAGGGGTACCTGTCTCACAGGATTGTATGAGGATTCAATGAATGAATAACATGCAGTGTGTAATTAGAACAGAGTCTTGCACATGGGAAGCCCTATACATAGGCGTTTACAGAAATCACCATTATTTTTGTTTTGGTGCAGTGATTATGGCACAATCGCTAAACCAATGATCACCAGCTAAATCATGCATCTTTATTTTGTATTAGCAAGTCAAAGGATAAAATATTTCATTGCTACCACTCACACCCAGACTTCCCAACAACTCAGAATTAGAAGAAAATCAACTGGAGGAGCATTGTCCGAGGGCCTTACATCTCATTTCTTTTAGGAATCATAAGGCGCCTGTTATTATATTAGCCCATATTTAATTGTCTCTCTTCCTTGGAAAACAATTAAGTATAGTAGGACTGTAGTTATATGAAAGTATATTATCCAAAGATCTTAGTTTATCTTTTTTATAATTATAGCTTTCTAATGCAAAAAGAGAAAAGAAAAAGAAACAATAATTAGAAATTACAAAAATCTCTCTTCAAGCATTATGCCATTGTCAGTAAGAATGATTTTGGCAAGTAACAGAGGCCTCAAGTAAAAGTGCCATAAAAATTAAAAAGAGAGGATTTATTTTTCTCATAAGAAGACTGAATATAGGGGAACTTCAGAGATGCTTAATTTACTTACAATATCATATAGGAAGCAAGTTCTTTCCATCCGGGACGCTGTATCTAATCGTAACTATGAACATTGAGAGGTAGAAAAATGAATAATTATTATTTTGTAGGGTATATTCCTATTTTTAACTTTTTTGAGGAACCTCCATACTATTTTTTTTTACTTTTCTTTTCTTTTTTTTTTTTTTTTTTACTTTTTGATGCAGTTGTAAATGGGATTGTTTTCTTTGTTTTTCAGATATTTTGTCATTAGTGTATAGCCATGCAACTGATTTTGGTATGTCAAGTTTTTGTAATTTTACTGAATTTATTAAATAGTTTTAATAGTTTGTGGGTATGCAATTTTTAGGATTTTCTATATATAAGATCATGTCAACCACAAACAGTAATTTTCTTTCTTTTTTTAAGGTTTGGATGTTTTTGTTTTGCTTTGTTTTGTTGTTTTTTGTCCAATTTGTCTGGCTAGGACTTCTAGCAATATGTTGAATAAAAGAGGTGAGAATGGCCATACTGTTTTTCCTTTGTTTGTTTGTTTGTTTTATCTTAGGGAAAAAGCTTTCCCCTTTCACCATTCTGTATGCTATCTCTGAGCTTGTTATATATGGCCTACATTATGCTTAGGAACATTTTTCTATACCCAGCTTGTTTAGAGTTTTTTATCATGAATGGATTTTTGAACTTTAATACCTTTTCTGCATCTATTGAGATGATTATATGATTTGTAGATTTCATTCTGTTAGGGTGGTATATCACACTTGTTGATTTACATATGTTCCTGGAAATCCAGGGATAAATCTCACTTGATCATGTCTGGTCCTTGCAATGTGCTGTTGAACTCAGCTTGCTAGCATTTTATTAAGAACGTTTACATCTATATCCACCAAGGTTATTGGCTGGTAATTTTCTTGTAATGTCTTTTTGGATTTAATATCAGGTTAATGTTAATCTCATGACTTTGGGAGTGTTCCTTTCTCTTCAGTTTTTTGAAAGTGTTTGAGAAGAATTAGCATTAATTCTTGTTTAAATGTTTGGTAGAATTCACCAGTAAAGTCATCTAGTTCTAGACTTTTCTTTGTTGGTAGGTTTTTGATTCAGTCTCCTTACTTGTTACTAGTTTCTTCAGATTTTCTATTTCTTCAGGTTTCAGTCTCAGGAGGTTGTATGTTTCTAACAATATATTCATTTTTTAAAATTATATATATATGTATGTGTATATACATATATATATATTTGTTTGGTTTTTTTGTTTTTTTTTTTTTGAGAGAGAGAGGCAGAGGTGGGAGGAGGAGCAAAGGGAAAGGATGAGAGAGAGAATCTAAAGCAGACTGCACACTCAGCACAGAGCCCAATTCAGGGCTTGATCGCATGACCCTGAGATCATGACCAGAGCTGAATCAAAATCAGGCACTTAACCAACTAAACCTCCCATGTGCTGCAATTAGGTTGCCCAATTTGTTAATGTGTAACTTTTCATGTTAGTCCCTTATGATTTAATATTTTCTATAGCACTAGTTGTATTCTTTCCTCTTCTATTTATAATTTTATTTATTTGAATTTTCTCTTTTGTTTTTCTTTGTTAGTCTAAAAGTTGGCCAATTTTGTTTTTCTTTTAAAAGAAACCATTCTGGGGGAGGAGTTAAGATGGCAGAAGAGTAGAGAAACCCTAAGTTTGTGTCATACCTTGAATACAGCTAGATAGTTATCAAATCATTGTGATGACCCAAGAGATCAATCAGAGTCCTCAGAGAACAAATACTGCAAGTCTACAATTGGGAAAATGACCACTTTTTGGAAGTCCTTCCTACCTTTGGAAGGTAGGAAGTACGGAGACGTGAATCTGGTGGGATCTAGCTGTGGATACCACGAAGTATTATAAGTGATAGAGCTCAAAATCAAAACCGTTAGAGGTCTGCTGCAGGGGGACATGTGCCTGCTTAAAGGTGCTCAGGTGGCAGAGCAGGGCAGAATCCCAGGTGCGACACAGTGGACTCAGGATCCCCGTGGTCACAAGTGCAACCTAAGTGCTGCACTGTTCCCAGGCATCGGATCGTGGAAGCCAGCTGAGAACAATGAGTCAAGGTGCCAGCTTTCTGCTCTGTATTGACATAAACAGTGAACCACTGGGTCAGCAAAAGGCAGAAGCAAGGTGAGACCCTCGCAGGGAAGAAAAGAGTGGTCTGCACTGTGGGAGTCTCTAAAAGTTGGGCATTTTGAAACTCTATTATATGCCTTAGATAGAGGGTCTTGGACACAGGCAAGGTGAACACAGGGTTCTGATGGAAAGTGGGGAGACAAGAGTGATCCATTGCTCTTCTATAATGATGAGGGGCATGGGTTTTCAGCTCTGGGGCTAGAGAGCAGGGCGCTGCCATCTTCATCCCGCCCACTAATGCTGAAAACCTTCGGGGAGCAGGGCAGCGCCACCTAGTGGAGCCTGGGACTGATTACACCAAGCCTGGCCTCCCTGCACACTAGAGGACCTTTTCCCACTAGGGCAAGTCCACCTGAGAGGGCAATAGGCTCCTCCCCCAGAAGACCAGCACAAACCACAGGCCAGCACCAAGCTTAGCTGCAAAGTTTCAGCTCTGAGGGGAAATAGTATTCAGGCTTCTTTGTACTTTTATTCTTTGTTATTATTTTTTAAGTTTACTTTCTTATTTTTCCACTATTTTCTTACTCTTTTTTTAAATTTTTATTTTTATATATATGTTGCATATATATGTATACATATATATATATATATATATATAGTTTCCTTTCATTTTATTATATATCTATATCTTTATCACTAAATATATTTGTTTGTTTGTTTGTTTATATCTTCCTTATTTTGGGATCTAGTTTCTTTTAATAAGCCAATCAAAGCACACCCAGGATCTAGTTTGTTGTTGTTGTTGTTTTGATTTTCTTGTTGTTGCTGTTGTTTTTCTTTTTTTTTTTTTTTTGTTTTTTTGTTCTCTTTTTTTCTTTCTTTTTTTTTTCTTTTCTGGACTAAATAACAAAGCAGAGAAATTCACCCCAAAAGAAAGAACAGGAGATAATAGTCACAGCCAGGAATTGAATCAATAGAAATGTAAATAAGATGTCTGAACTATGATTTAAAATAACAATTATACGGATGCTAGCTGGACTTGAAAAAAGCATAGAAAATCCCTTAATGTAGAGATAAAAGAACTAAAATCTTGCCAGACTGGAAATTAAAAATGCTGTAACTGAGATGTAATCCCAAGTGGAGGCCAGAAAAGCTAGGATGGACAAAGCAGAAGAGTGAATGAGTGATATAGAAGATTGAAATTGTGGAAAATAATGAAGCTTGAAAAGAAGAAAGGGAAAAAAACCTATCAAATCATGAAGGTAGACTTAGGGAACTCAACGATTCCATGAAGTGAGATAATATCTATATCATAGGGGTCCCAGAAGAAATAGAACAGAAAAAGGAGCAGAAGGTTTCTTTGAACGAATTGTAGCTGAAAGATTTCCTAATCTGGGGAAGGAAAAAGGCATTCATGTCCAAGAGGCACAGAATTCCCCTCAAAATCAACAAAAATAGGCCAACATTATGACATATCATAGTGAAACTTGCAAAATACAAAGATAAAGAGAGAATTCTAAAGGCATCTTGGGAGACGCCATTAACCTACAAGGGTAGGCACATAAGGCTGGCAGCAGATCTGTCCACAGAGACCTGGCACGCCAGAAAGGACTGGCATGATATATTCAGTGTGCTGAATGGGATTCATCCTAAAGCAGCAGTATACACATTCTTTTCAGGTGCACATGGAAAATTATTCAGAATAGATCACATACTGGGTCACAATTCAGGACTCAACCAGTACAAAAAAGAATGAGATCATATCATGCATATTTTCAGACCACAATGCAATAAAACTTATGGAAGTCAATGACAGGAAAAAATTTGAAAGGACCACAAATACACGGAGGTTAAAGAACATCGTACTAAATGAATGGGTCAACCAGGAAATGAAAGAAGAATTTAAAAAATACATGGAAGCAAATAAAAATGAAAACACAACAGTCCAAAACCTTTGGGGTGCAGCCCAGGCAATCCTAAGAGGGATATAGCAATGCAAGCCTTCCTCAACAAGCAAGAAAAGTCTCAAATACACAACCTAACCTTACATTTAAAGGAGCTGGAAAAAGAACAGCAAATTAAGCCTAAATCAATTAGGAAAATGGAAATAATAAAGATTAGAACAGAAATAAATAATATACAAATTTTAAAAAAGCAAAACAGTACTAGAGAGCAATGAAAGTAGAAACTGGAGGTTTTTTGTGTTTTTTATTTTTGTTGTTGTTGTTAGTTTGCTTTTTAGCCAGTTTTTTTTTACTACCTTTTTTTTATTATTGTGTTCAATTAGCCAGCATATATACATCATTAGTTTTTGATGTAGTGTTCAGCAATTCATTAGTTGCGTGTAACACCCAGTGCTCTTCACCACACGTGCCTTCCTTAATACCCATCACCCTATTATCTCGTGCCCCCACCCTCTCCCCTCCGAAACCCTCAGTTTGGTTCCTGGAGTCCAGAGTCTTTCATGGTTTGTGTCCCTCTCTGATTTCTCCCTGTTCAGTTTTCCCTTTCTTCCCCTGTGGTCCTCTGCACTATTCCTTATGATCCACATATGAGTGAAACCATATGATAATTGTCTTTCTGTGCTTGACTTATTTCACTTAGCATAACCCCCTCCAGTTCCATCCATGGCGGTGTAAGCAGTAGGTATTCATCCTTTCTGAAGGCTGAGTAATATTCCATTGTGCTTATGAACCACATCTTCTTTAACCATTCATCTATTGAAGAACATCTCAGCTCCTTCCAGAATTTAGCTATTGTGGACATTGATGTTATGAACATTGGGGTGCCTGTGCCCCTTTTCACTACATCTGTATCTTTGGGGTAAATACCCAGTAGTGCAATTGCTGGGTCATAGGGTAGCTCTATTTTTAACGTCTTGAGGAACCTCCATACTGTTTTCCAGAGTGGCTGCACCAACTTGCATTCCCATCAACAGTGTAAGAGGGTTCACCTTTCTCCACATCCTCACCAACACTTGTGGTTTCCTGTCTTGTTAATTTTGGCCATTCTAACTGGTGTAAGGTGGTATCTTATTTTAAAGGAGCTCATTTTTTGAAAGAATTAACAAGATTGATACACCCCTCGACAGACCTATCATAAAGAAAAGAGAAAGGACCCAAATAAAATCGTGAATGAAAGAGGAGAGATCACAACCAACACCACAGAAATACAAACAACTCTAAGAGAATATTATGATCAATTATATACATTTGCATATGTTGTGTTTTCATTTTTACTGATTGAAGATTTTTTAAAAATTTCTCTTTTGGGGGCACCTGGGTGCTTCAGTGGGTTAAAGCCTCTGCCTTCAGCTCGGGTCATGATCCCTGGGTCCTGGGATAGAGCCCCGCATCAGGCTCTCTGCTCAGCAGGGAGCCTGCTTCCTCCTCTCTCTCTCTCTGCCTGCTTCTCTGCCTATTTGTGATCTCTGTCAAATAAATAAATAAAATCTTTTTTAAAAATTTCTCTTTTGATTTCTTCTTTGATCCATTTGTTTTTCAGGGATGTGGTGTTTTGTTTTCATGTATTTGTGAATTTCCAAGCTTTCTTTTTGCTCTTGATTTCTAGATTTAAACCATTGTGGTCAGGAAAGATACATGATATCATTTCTTTCTTCTTGAATTTGTAGCCTAACATATAATCTATCCTAGAAAATGTTCTGTGTATGTTTGAAAAGAATGTTTTCTCCTATTGATGGATAGAATGTTCTGCATATGTCTCTTACAGCCTTTTGGTGTGTAATATTGTTCAAATCTGCTATTGCTTTATATAATTATATGCCAACAAATTAGGCAATCTGGAAGAAATCAATAAAGTCCTAGAAGTGTATAAACTACTAAAACTGAAACAAGAAGAAATAGAAAACATGAATAGGCCCATAACCAGCAGAGATATTGAATCAGTAATCAAAAATCTCCCAACAAATAAGAGTCCAGGGCTTCCCAGGGGAATTTTACCAAACATTTAAAGAATTAATACCTATTATTCTGAAACTTCCAAACAATAGAAATGGAAGGAAAACATTCAACTCATTCTCTGAGGCCAGCATTACCTTGACCCCAAAACCAAAGACTCCACTAAAAAGGATAATTACAGACCAATACCCCTGATGTATATGTAAATGTATAAGATGTAGCAAAAGTAGTTCTAAGAGAAAAGTTTACAGTGGTAAATGCATACATCAAGAAAAAAAGAAACACCTCAAATAAACAAGCTAGCTTTTCACCTCAAGGGACTCAAAGAACAAACTAAACCTGAAAGTAGCAGAAGGAGGGAAATAATAAACATTAATGCAGAAGCAAATGAAATAGAAAATGGGGGAAAAATAGAAAAAATAACAAAACTCAGAACTTCTTTTCATTTTTCCTTATTTTAAAATTTAAGTTCAAGTATGTTAGCATATAGTGTATTATTAAGTTCAGGGTAGAATACAGTGATTCATCAGTTGCATGTAACACCCAGTGCTCATTCCATTAAGTTCCCTCCTTGATGCCCGTCACCCAAATACCCCATCCCTCCCCGCCAACAACCCTCAGTTTGTTCCCTAGAGTTTAGAGTCTCTTACAGTTTGCCTCTTTATCTGTTTTTAATCTTAGCTTATTTTTCCTTTCCTTCTGCTATGTTCATTTATTTTGTATCTTAAATTCCTTTCTCTAACCTATTTTGCTTGGCATAATATATTTTATTTCCATCCATGTTGTTGCAAATGGCAAGATTTCATTTTGATGGCTGAGTAATATTCCATTATATACATATACATATTACATATGTATCTCTCATCTTTATTCATTCATATACCTCATCTGATCCCCACTGCTTAAGTCCCTCAGGTCCTTCCAGTGTTTCCCATGAGAGAAAGTCCCCAAAGTGGACTTTCCAGGAAACATCTAACAATACTGGGGAAGCTGGGTTCTGATTGTGGGTTCTCTTTTGCCCTGGAGAAACAATAAGACCAGGGCTCCCTCATGGTGCAGAAATGTGCTGACCTAGGAAATAGGCACAACAGTCAAAATGTGACTGGTTCTCTTATCTTTCTAATGCAGCCTCTATCTGCTTCTGTAGTCCAAGCAAGTGCTTCAGCCTCACTTCCAGGTTCTGGGATTTTTGCTGTGCTGTCTTGTCTGTGCGTACTTGCTAGTTGGTCTGAACTGAAGGTGGGGAGGGGAACTTGAAGCTGGCAGGGGGCAGTGAAGGTGGGAACAACCTATATCACCCTCTTGGTGATTTACCTCCTGTCCATTATGTTGTCCTTATTTAGCTTTCATTTTTAATGAATATTTATTGAGAACTATCTGTGTTTTGAAAATGTAGAACTCTCTGTGTTTTGAAAATGTAGAACTATCTGTGTTTTGAAAATGTAGAACAAAGACAATAAAACATACTTACCACCTATAAGATTTCTAGTCTGAGTAACAGACTAGAAAAGATATTTGTAAATGACATATCAGATATGTCTTCATAAAGTGTTAAACTTCATAAAGTGTTAAAAAATTCCATGAAAATATAAATGTTTATTTCTATTGCAGTCGTTAGAGGTGATAAACTCAAAGAAACCAAAAATTCTACAACATTTAAAAAAAATACATTCATGAATAATTTTTTCTTCTTTTTTTAGTTAGCATATAATGCATTATTTGTTTCAGGGGTACAGGTCTGTGAATCATCAGTCTTACACAATGCACAGCACTCACCATAGCATGTGCCCTCCCCAGTGTCCATCACTCAGGCACCCCATCCCTCCTACCCCCTTCTCCTCCAGCAGCCCTCAGTTTTTTTCATGAGATTCAAAGTCTCTTATGGTTTGTCTCCCACTCTGGTTTCACCTTCATTTTTCCTTTCCTTTCCCTATGATCCTCTGTCTTGTTTCTCAAATTCCTCATATCAGTGAGATCATATAATTGTCTTTCTCTAAATGACTTATTTCACATAGCATAATACCCTCTAGTTCTATTCCATGTCATTGCAAATGGCAAGATTTCATTTTTTGATGGCTGCATAATATTCCATTGTATACATGTACCACTTCTTTATCCATTCATCTGTGGACATCTAGATTCTTTCCATAGTTTGGCTATTATGGACATTGCTGCCATAAACATTGGTGTGCACATGCCCCTTCAGATCACTACATTTGTATCTTTAGGGTAAATACCCAATAGTGAAATTGCTGGGTCATAGGGTAGCTCTATTTTCAACTTTTTGAGGAATCTCCATACTGTTTTCCAGAGTGGCTGCACCAACTTGCATTCCCACCAATGGTGTAGGAGGGTTCCCCTTTCTCTGCATCCTCACTTAACACCTTTCATTTCCTGACTAGTTAATTTTAGCCTGATGTGAGGTGGTATCTCACTGTGGTTTTGATTTGAATTTCCCTAATGCCAAGTGATGTTGAGCACTTTTTCATGTGTCTGTTGGGCCATTTGGATGTCTTCTGTTTATGTCTTCTGCCCATTTCTTGATTGGATTATTTGTTCTTTGGGTGTTGAGTTTGATAATTTCTTTATAAATTTTGGATAATAGTTCTTTATCTGATATGTCATTTACAAATATCTTTTCCCATGCTGTCTGTTGTCTTTTGGTTTTGTTGAGTGTTTCCTTTGCTGTGTAAAAGCTTTTGATCTTGATGAAGTCCCAATAGTTCATTTTTGCCCTTGCATCCCTTGCCTTTGGTGATGTTTCTAGGAAGAAGTTGCTGTGGCTGAGGTCAAAGAGGTTGCTGCCTGTGTTCTCCTCAAGGATTTTGATGGATTCCTGTCTCACATTGAGGTTTTTCATCCATCTTGAGTCAATTTTTGTGTGTGGTGGAAGGAAATGGTCCAGTTTCATTTTTTCTGCATGTGTCTACCCAATTTTCTCAACACCATTTGTTGAAGAGATTGTCTTTTTTTTTTCTATTGGACATTCTTTTCTGCATTGTTGAAGATTAGTTGACCATAGAGTTGAGGATCCATTTCTGGGCTCTCTGTTCTGTTCCATTGATCTATGTATCTGTTTTTGTGCCAGTACCATACTGTCTTGATGATGACAGCTTTGTAATAGAGCTTGAAGTCTGGAATTCTGATGCTGCCAGTTTTGTTCTTCTTTTTCAACATTCCTCTGGCTTTTCTGGATCTTTTATGATTACATATAAATTTTTAGATCATTTGTTCCATTTCTTTGAAAAAAGTTGATGGCATTTTGATAGGTATTGCATTAAATATGTAGATTGCTCTAGGTAGCATAGACCTTTTCATAGTATTTTTCCTTCAACCCATAAACATGGAAAGTTTTTTTTTTTCCATTTCTTTGTGTTCCTCAATTTCTTTCATGAGTATTCTATAGTTTTCTAAGTACTGATCACTTGCCTCTTTGGTTAGATTTATTCCTAGGTATCTTATGGTTTTCTGTGCAATTGTAAATGGGATTGACTCCTTAATTTCTCCTTCTTCTGTCTTGTTGGTGTATAGAAATGCAACTGATTTCTGTGCATTGATTTTATATCCTGACACTTTACTGAATTCCTATATGAGTTCTAGTGGTTTTGGGGTGGAGTCCTTTGGGTTTCCACATAAAGTATCATATCATCTGCAAAGAATGAGAGTTTGACTTTTTTTTTGCTGGTTTGGATGCTTCTTATTTCTTGTCTGATTGGTGAGGCTAGGACTTCTAGTACTATGTTGAATAGAAGTGGAGATAGTGGACATCCCTTCGTGTTCCTGACCTTAGGAGAAAAGCTCTCAGTTCTTCCCCATTGAGAATGATATTCGCTGTGGGTTTTTCATAATTGACTTTTATGATATTGATGTATGTACCCTCTATCCCTACATATGAAGAGTTTTGATCCGGAAAGGATGCTGAACTTTATCAAATGCTTTTATTTTTTTGCACCTTTGAAGAGTATCATATGGTTCTTATTCTTTCTTTTATTAATGTATTGTATCACATATATTGATTTGCAGATGTTGAACCAATCTTGAAGCCCAGGAATAAATCCCACTTGCTTGTGGTGAATAATCCTTTTAATGTACTGTTGGATCCTATTGGCTAGTATTTTGGTGAGAACTTTTGCATCCATGTTCATCAGGGATATTGGTCTGTAATTCTCCTTTTTGATGGGGTCTTTGTTTGCTTTTGGGATCAAGGTAATGCTGTCCTCATAAAACACGTTTGGAAGTTTTCCTTCCATTTCTGTTTTTTGGTTTTTTGTTTGTTTGTTTGTTTGTTTTTTGTTTTGTTTTGTTTTTTTCGGAATAGTTTCAGGAGAATATGTATTAATTCTTCTTTAAACGTTTGGTAGAATTCCCCTGGTAAACCATCTGGCCTTGGGCTCTTGTTTGTTGGGAGATTTTTTTTTAATTTATTTTTTTAAAAGATTTTACTTATTTATTTGATAGAGAGAGATCACAAGTAGGCAGAGAGGCAGGCAGAGAGAGAGGGAGAAGCAGGCTCCCTGCCAAGCAGAGAGCCCAATGCGTGGCTCGATCCCAAGACCCTGAGATCATGACTTGGGCCAAAGGCAGAGGCTTAACCCACTGAGCCACCCAGGCACCCCTGTTGGGAGATTTTTAATGACTGCTTCAATCCCCTAACTGGTTATGGGTCTGTTCAGGTTTTTTATTTTTTCCTGGTTCAGTTTTGGTAGTTATACATCTCTAAGAATGCATCCACTTCTTCCAGATTGTCAAATTTGCTGGCGTATAATTG
Organism: Enhydra lutris kenyoni; assembly: GCF_002288905.1. Taxonomy (NCBI): domain Eukaryota; kingdom Metazoa; phylum Chordata; class Mammalia; order Carnivora; family Mustelidae; genus Enhydra; species Enhydra lutris. The sequence continues at coordinate 12,721,477 of NW_019154095.1, forward strand.
CTTATAATATGTTCTTATAATTGTTTGTATTTCCTTGGTGTTGGTTTTGATTCTCCCTTTCATTCATGATTTCATTAATTTGGGTCCTTTCTCTTTTCTTTTTGGTAAGTCTGGCCAGGGGTTTATCAATCTTATTAATTCTTTCAAAGAACTAGCTCCTAGTTCTGTTAATTTGTTCTACTGTTGTTTTGGTTTCTTTTTCATTAATTTCTGCTCTGATGCTTATGATTTCTCTTCTCTTGAGTGTTTAGGCTTTCTTTGCTGTTCTTTCTCCAGCTCCTTTAGGTGTAGGGTTAGGTTGTGTTTTTGAGATCTTTCTTGTTTCTTGAGAAAGGCTTATATTGCTATACACTTTCCTCTCAGGACCATCTTAGCTGTGTCCCAAAGATTTTGAACAGTGTTTTCATTTTCATCTGTTTCCATGAATTTGTTTAATCTTTCTTTAATTTCCTGATTGACTCATTCATTCTTTAGTGGGATGCTCTTTAGTCTCCATGTATTTAAGTTTTTCCAACTTTTCTCTTTTGATTGAGTTCTAGTTTCATAGCATCGTGGTCTGAAAACATGAAGGGAATGATCCCAATATTTTGCTACGGTTGAGACCTGATTTGTGACCCAGGATGTGATCTCTTCTGGAGAATGTTCCATGTGCACTAGAGAAGAATGTGCATTCTGTTGCTGTGGGATGGAATGTTGTGACTATATCTGTGATGCCCATCTGGTCCAGTATGTCATTTAAAGCCTTTATTTCCGTGGTTTTCTTTTCTTTTCTTTTTTTTTTTTTGCTTAGGCGATCTGTCCATTTCTGTGAAGGGGGTGTTAAAATCCCCTACTATTATTGTATTACTGTTGATATGCTCCTTTTATTTTGTTATTAATTTGTTTATATAATTGGCTGCCCCCCTGTTAGGGGCATATATATTTAAAATTGTTAGAGCTTCTTGTTGGGAAGACCCTTTAAGTATGATATAGTGTCCTTTCTGGTCTCTTAATATATTCTTTAGCTTGAAATCTAATGTATCGTATATAAGGATTGCCACTCCAGCTTATTTTTGATGTCCATTAGCATGGTAAATTGTTTTCCACCTCCTCACTTTAAATTGGGAGGTGTCTTGTGTCTAAAATGAGTCTCTTGAAAACAGCACATCAGTGGGTCTTGTTTTTTAATCCATTCTGAGACCATGTGTCTTTTGGTTGGGGCATTTAGCCCATTTACAATTCAGGGTAACTATTGAAAGCTATAAATTTAGTGTCATTGTATTTCCTGTAAGGTAACACTTACTGTATATTGTCTCTGTTCCTTTCTGGTCTACTACTTCTAGGCTCTCTCTTTGCTTAGAAGACTCCTTTCAATATTTCCTGTAGGGCTGGTTTGGTGTTTGCAAATTCTTTTAGTTTTTGTTTGTCCAGGAAGCTTTTTATTTCTCCTTCTATTTCAATGACAGCCTGGCTAGATATAGTATTCTTGGCTGCATATTTTTCTTGTTTAATGCTCTGAATATATCACGCCAGTCCTTTCTGGCCTGCCAGGTCTCTGTGGATAGGTCTGCTGCCAATCCAATATTTCTACCATTGTATGTTACAGAACTCTTGTCCTGAGCTGCTTTCAGGATTTTCTCTTTGTCTCTGAGACTTGTAAATTTTACTATTAGATGACAGGGTGTGACCTATTTTTATTGATTTTTGAGAAGGATTCTCTGTGCCTCCTGGATTTTAATGCCTGTTTCCCTCCCCAAATTAGGGAAATTCTCTGCTATAATTTGGTCCAATATACCCTCTGCCCCTCTCTCCCTTTCTTCTTCTGGGAGCCCAATTATTCTAATATTGTTTTGTCTTGTGGTATCACTTATCTCTCAAATTCTTCCCTCGTGGTCCAGTAGTTATTTAGCTCTCTTTTCCCCAGCTTCTTTACTTTCTATCATTTACTAATTCTCTCTTCTGGCTCATTTAACCTGGCAGTTAGAGCCTCCATTTTTTTATTGTACCTCATGAATAACTTTTTTTAAATTTCACCCTGGTTAAATTTTAGTTCTTTTATTTCTCTAGAGTGGGATTCTCTAGTATCATCTATGCTTTTTTCAAGCCCAGCTAGTACCTTTATAATCATCATTCTGAACTCTAGTTCCAATATCTTACTAATTCCCATATTGATTATGTCCCTAGCATTCAGTACTGCCTCTTGTTCCTTTTTTTGAGGTGAGTTTTTCTGCCTTGCCATTTTGTCCAGAGAAGAATAGATGAATGAGAGAACAGAATGCTAAAAGGCTAACAATGACCCCAGAAAAATATACACTAGAAAAATCAGAACAAACTTGAAACAGAGGCGGAGAAAAGAAAGGAGCCATATATATATATATATATATATATAT
>NW_019154095.1:12723945-12773936 GCF_002288905.1 Enhydra lutris kenyoni
ATATATATATATATATATATATATATATATATATCAGGCTGGTGAATATAATAGAGCCATACAGTTGATTTTGGGTGTATTTTGGTCTGTTAGAAGAAAGTGACTTACAAAATTTTAAAGAAAGAAAAACTTACATATATATATATACAAAAAGAAGGGTAAATACAATTAAAGGATAGACTGTAACTGTAAAGATGAAAATTGCAACAGATTTTTAAAAAAGAATTGATAAGAAGTTGGTTGAAAAAATTGAAAAAAAAAAAAGGAGAGAGTATTATCAGGCAGGAGACTGGAACAAGACCATGCACTAGATTTAGGGTATGTTTTGGTCTGTTAGAAGAAACTATACCCCAAAATTTAAAGAAAAAACTTAAACGTATACAAAAAATAAGGTTAAATACAATGAAGTGATAGATTATGACCATAAGAAGGAGAATTTTAAAAATTTCTAAAAAAAAGGTTTTGATAAGATGTTGGTTAAATTAGGAAAGAGGAAAATTTTTTAAAAATAGAAAAAGAAAAAATAAAATTTTAAAAATTTAAGTTTGAATGACTGAAGAATCATGGGGAAAACCCATGAATTCTTTGTGCTGTATTTCCCTAGCACTAGGGTTTTGCAGTTCTCACTGATCCTGAACTTGGTCTTGGCTGGATGGTCTTGCTAATCTTCTTGGGGAGGGACCTGTTGCCGTGATTCTCAAATGTCTTTGCCTGATGTGGAATTGCATCACCCTTGCCAGGGGCCAGGCTAAGTAATCTGCTCAGGTTTGCTCTCAGAGTTTTTGTTCCCTGAACGCTTTCTGTAGAGCTTTGGAGGAGGAGAATGAAAATAGGGGCCTCCCAATCTCTGCCCAGAGGAGCCAAGAGATCGGGACTCCACTCCTCAGTGCACACTCAGAGAAAAGCAGTCAATGCCTCCCATTTCCCTGGTCTCCGGCCACGCTCCAAGCTCACCCAGCCTGTGAGGGAGCATTTCTCTCTGGCACACGGCCCCATTTGGACTCTCCAAACCCAGCGGATTCCTGCCACACTGCTCCTCCCGGAGGAGGAAGCTGAGTCTCCCCAGATCTGCCACTTCTGAGGTCCCTGCCCGAATAGCAGTGGCCCTTCTGTGCCAGGGATCACGGTTTAAGGTAACCCTGAGCTGAGAGCCACTCCTAGGTTCCATCTCTGCAGCTGGCTTCCCCACTCCAATAACTGGGAGCTCTGCCACACTCAGACACTCCTGGTCTTTTTGTGACCCTGTGTGTCCTGAGACCACTGTGTTGCATGGATCTGTCTTGCTTGCCATTTGTTTCGAGGCCTTTTTGTGAACAGGACTAAGTAAACTTTTTTTCCAAGAGGACTTATATCACAGTTCATAGCAATATTGCAAGTTTAAATTTAGAATTACTCTGTTTTAACCTGAGTTGCTTGGTTTTATATTTGTATTTCTTTTCTCTTTTAATGAAATTCTAGATTCCTAATGACATTAGCATAGTTCCTTATTTCCTTGATCCTGTAGTAATATCACTGTTCTATAGTTTGAGAATACTAACATCAGTATTACTGGTAGCAAAATTATTACTGCAAGGAATGTAACATATCTTTGTAGTTCTTCTTCTTCCACTTTTTTATACCCTAATAGCAATTTATATACCCTAATGTGCTTTAAATGACTAGGAGCAATCTATTTTATTAAGCCACCAACTAAATATGGGGTTATTTGTTTTACTTTGTATTAAAAATTATATGTATGTAATATGATACCAAATTCATATCTACAATTCAAAGTATAATCAGAAAGGTCTATCTTCTGTGCATGTCTCTTGCCCCTTGATTCTTCCACAGTAAACCATTTACTGACTTATTTATTTAATGACATAACCTTCTATCTTAAAAAAACACGTAAGCAAATACATATTTATAGTATGATTATATATGTGTGTGTATATATATATTTGTATTATATTCTCTACCCTACCATGAAAAACAGTAGGATAATGTATAGTAAATCTTTCAGACTCAGCTGCAAATGAATCACTGGTGGGAGGGAGCTTGTTAAAACACAGAATTCTGAATCCTACCACAGAGTTTCTATTTCAGTAGGTTGAGGATTGCCCCCAATTATTTGCATTTTTAATAAGCTCCCAGGTGATGGCGATGCTAGTGTGGTCTGGAGGCTACACTCTGAGAAGCAGTGCTCTAAGTAGTTACTTTGTACTTCATTTTCCCACTGCAGATTATATTCTGGAGATCACTCCAGCAACATAAAAAAAGTTTTACTTATTTTTGGTAGCTGCATAGTACTCTGCTGGGAGGAGTTAGAATAGTTTCTTCTACTCATTCCCCAGTGTGCACATTTGAGTTGGTCCTAATATGTGGTACTAAAAATAGTGCTCTAATGAATAGCCTTAGGTATACTTCTTTTAATAAGTTTTCCATTTTTCCCAATCTGTCATTACAATAAATTTCTAGAAGTGGGAATTCTGGGACATAGGGTAAATGTATATGTAAATGTTTTAATTTCCCATTAGCTGGGGATTTAAAATATTCCATCTGTTGTACATTTTTTTAAAACAAAATCCATTATTCCTCAATTTATTTTTCCTTAGGGATGAACATTCAAAATTTTAAGATAATGAGATCCTACTGCAAATGACAAAGTAAATGCTTTCCTATGCTTTCAGTGGAGAATACTGAAATCATTTGGAACAGAAGTCCTTTTAAAACAACAACAAATTTATCAATAGGTAGCATTAAAAAAATCTTTAAATTGGATATTTTAAAAGACATTTATATAATAATTTATATAAATTATAATATGTAATGTATATTATAAAACATAGTTCTATGTAATTTATAAGAAAAATAAGACAATATACTCGTTAGAACATAGATTATAAGATCTTTAAATTTTTGAATCTCAGATGTTGACCTCAAATGATTAAAATACTCGTTATTTAAGCCTCAGTCTCCTTATCTATGAAATAGAGTAAAAAAAAAAGTACCTACTTCCTAAAGCTTATTATTTTTAAAGATAAAACTAGTTAATGCATATAAAGAATTTAGCTTAACAGTTCTTTCTTACCAGAACAATATGCCCTATCTTACACTAATATTTTATAATGCCCCATTTGCTCTCTGAAAAATAATTTATGTACAATATAACCTAATACATAGATAATTTTATAAATGAAGTAATTCCCTCACTCTAATTTAAAAGAGAAAATAAAAAGAGAGTAATTTATAATAAAGGAATATATATTCAACATTTTAATGATTATGCATGACAAATCTAAATGACACAGGAAATAATCAGATGTTTGCAGTTTACCATCTTTCATATGGCAGATCAGGTAGTATAAATATAGGTGTGCTGAATGTGTCACTCTAATTCCAAGAGCAGTATTGACACCAGGGATGTCATTTCCTAAAATCGCAAATTAATTTTCTGAAGTGGTATTCAAAGTACAGTCTTTCCTTCATTTTCATGGCAGCTGAATTCCAGGAAAACTTTTTGCATATTCAAATTGTGCAACAAATATTTTGTGTTTTTACGTAAGACTTTAGGCTGAGCCAATTAGTCTGAGACAATTATGAAATGATGCATCTCTGAGAATATCCAGTGACATTCTTCATTGGGGAGGATTAACCCAAGAGTTCTTATACCACCTGTGTCCTCTGGGGCAACTGAAAATGGGCCAACATTTCCAAAATGTACCAACTCTATGCATGACACTGGCTTTGCCCAAGGCCTGACATATAGTAAGTTCTTAATAGATATTAGCCATATTATGATTTTTTATTAATGGCCCCACAAATAATAATTGGATCATATTTATTCCTTGTGCTGATGGCCTTGTTCAACTTCACTATTGATCAGTCATAGGTTTATCAACAACCTATGAAAATAACTCATGTTCCTGTAGTTGGTTCATTGCGTGGTTTTGTATGAATATATAGGCTCAATTAATGTTTTTAAGCTTGAAGAGATTATAGTACAATACACATGTAGTAAATTAATAAAATACAAACTAAAATGAAGTCAGTTTCCGTGTTTGGGCTAATATTCACTCTGATTTTAAAACCAATATTGCAGGGGCACCCTGGGTGGCTCAGTTGGTTAAGCGTCTGACTCTTGATCTCAGGGTTGTGACTTCAAGCTCCACGTTGGGCTCCACACTGGGAATGGAGCATACTTAAAAAACCAATTAATTAAAAATAAAACCAATAGGGCCCCTGGGTGGCTCAGTGGGTTAAAGCCTCTGCCTTTGGCTCAGGTCATGATTCCAGGGTCCTGGGATTGAGCCCCGCATCCGGCTCTCTGCTCATTGGGGAGCTGCTTCCTCCTCTCTCTCTCTGCCTGCCTCTCTGCCTACTTGTGATCTGTCTGTCAAATAAATAAATAAAAATTAAAAAAATAAATAAATAAAACCAATATTGCAGAGTAGTTAAGAGTGTAGACGAGAAAGGCACATGGGTGGCTCAGTTGGTTAAGCATCTGACTCTTGATTTCAGCTCCATTCATGATCTCAGGGTCCAAGAGATCAAGCCCTGAGTTGGGCTCCTTGGTGGAGCCTCCTTAAGATTCTCTCCCCCCTCTCCCTCTGTCCTCACTCACTCTTTCTCAAAATAAATAAATAAATAAATAAAGAGTCCAGACTAGAGCCAACATAAGAAATACAATGTTAGTCCTATATGTAATTTTAAATATTCTGTTGTCCACATTAAAAAAGTAAAATGAAACATGTGAAATTAATTTTTTAAAATATTGTATTTATTTACTTGGCAGAGAGAGAGATCACAAGTAGACAGAGAGGCAGGCAGAGAGATCTGGGAAGCAGGCTCCCTGCTGAGCAGAGAGCCCGATGTGGGGCTTGATCCCAGGACCCTGAGATCGTGACCTGAGCTGAAGGCAGAGGCTTAACCCATTGAGCCACCCAGGCACCCTGAAACTTATGAAATTAATTTTAAGAGTATGTTTTACTCAACCCAATATATCCAAAATATCATTTCAGCCTATAATCAGTACAAAAGTTTCTGATAAGATGTTAAACAGGCAAGATAAGATATTACTATATTCCTTTCCTTACTCCGTGAAGGCCTATGTATATTTCAACATCTCCGGGCAAATCCACTGTACTGTAATTCCTCAGTAGCCCTCTGTGGCTGTGCCTACGGTATTGGCCAGTACAACTCTAGTCCCACCTAAGCCAGTCTTCTGGGCTTCGATCCCAGATCTACCGCTTACTAGCTCCGTGATCTTGGGCTGCTTACCTAACCCCTGTGTGCTCCAGTTTCATCACCTATAATATCCAGGTCATAAAAATAAAGTCTATTTCAAAAGGCTTTGCGGGAATAAGATGAGTTTATGGGTATAAAGGACTTAGAACAGACGCAAAGTAAGTTCTCAGTAAAGGTTAATAATAGTCTATGGATTTAAGGTTTTTTTAATACAATAGAAAAATGTCAAAAGCTGGGATAGAAACAAACAAACAATAAAACGTCATCAGCCTGGTGATGGGTATTAAGGAAGGCACGGATTGCATGGAGCCTGGGTGTTATACACAAACAGTGAATCATGGAACACGACATCAGAAACTAACAACATACCGTACGGTGACTAACATAACAGAATTTAAAAAAAAAACTTCATCAGTAAATATTATGACATATACGGAATCTTTCTCCTCCTCACCAGTTCCCTCACCCCTGCCCAGCACGCACACACACACACACACACACACACACACCCCTCACAAACAGAAACTGTTTCTGATACCATTTCTTTCCGTCTGGGATTATGAGCACATATTCTTGCCAAATTTGGTGGATAAACAGGAGCACAGGATGTACTAGTCTTTTAGCCACTCCTGATACGGAGTCTTAGAGCTTTGATTTGATTTTGATCCTCACCATGTATCATGTGTTAAGGGATGTGTAGATTTGAATCTGGAGGTTGCCTGCTGACTTCTAAGTAAACAGGAATTTATGCAGCCAAGAGGACTCACATAATTATTTCATTGTTGGGCCCCTTGCTGAATCATACATTGGAAGCATGGCAATGACCTCGTATTTGAATGTGGTTGCACAATTATTGACAGGTCACAATGCAATAGGAGTTCTGTTCTTATTTTTTTGGCCACAACGAACTTTTTCATGTCAAAGCGACAATTGCAAGAGGTGGCCATGGAGTGTAAAACGTTCCAGCAGAGATTTTTAAAAATTTCCTTTTATTCTCTACACAACAGACATTCTTCTGTTTTCAACCTGATGGTGCCATTTTCTCTCCCTCATTCTCTCTCTCTCTCTTTTTTTTTTTTTTTTTTGCAATGGTGATAGACACTGTAAGTAAACCAGATAATAGACTCTTAAAGTTTCTGTGTGCAAATTGAAAGAGCACATGAGAGGGCTGGCCTGTACTGAGGGCTTGCAGCGCAACCAATGTGGTATATAAATACAACACCAGCATAAGTTATAACAATAGTTTCTGTCAGCCTGTCTGAGATGGTTAGAGCATAGCGGTGGGGAATAGCACAGTAACCCAGAAATGTCCAGATTCTTCTGGCCCCTTTTATTGTGATAAATCTCTTGTAAACTTTACAGAGAGGTATTGTTTGGATCTGGTATATCTCTGTCTTGAACATGGCTGTGTGCACCTATTCCTTCTTGTGGAGCTATGTAGCACAAAAGCCAATTCGATTGCATGCAAAATAATAACAAAATACTGTGTGGGAAGGGAGTGGAGATAACATATTTGAATAGGATGAATTAACTACTTGCTCTACCTACATCATATGTAATGTAGATTGTGAGAGGTTGGATGTTTAAAAACTTAAGGTTCTCTTGTTAGACCAGAAGAATAACTCTCTTTTTTATTATTATTTTAAGAATTTATTTATTTATTTGAGAAAGAGAGAGAGAGAAAATGAGAGAGAGACCATGAGAAGAGGGAGGGTCAGAGGGAGAAGCAGACTCCCAAGCCCAATGTGGGACTTGATCCTGGGACTCCAGGATCATGACCTGAGCTGAAAGCAATCGCTTAACCAACTGAGCCACCCAGGTGCCCCCAGAAGAGTACCTCTTATGGATACTGGTTTATTGGAAGATATGTCAGATAACTTACTACAGACTGAGAATACAGGGGCCATGCATCCTACATAAAATTGTATTGTGTCTTCCATTCTGTCAGTTGTCTTTTGGTTTTGTTCACTGTTTCCTTTGCTGTGCAAAAGCTTTTGATCTTGATGAAATCCCAATAGTTCATTTTTGCCCTTGCTTCCCTTGCCTTTGGCGATGTTCCTAGGAAGATGTTGCTGCGGCTGAGGTCGAAGAGGTTGCTGCCTGTGTTCTCCTCAAGGATTTTGATGGATTCCTTTCTCACATTGAGGTCCTTCATCCATTTTGAGTCTATTTTCATGTGTGGTGTAAGGAAATGGTCCAATTTCATTTTTCTGCACGTGGCTGTCCAATTTTCCCAACACCATTTATTGAAGAGGCTGTCTTTGTTCCATTGGATATTCTTTCCTGCTTTGTCGAAGATGAGTTGACCATAGAGTTGAGGGTCTATTTCTGGGCTCTCTATTCTGTTCCATTGATCTATGTGTCTGTTTTTGTGCCAGTACCATGCTGTCTTGATGATGACAGCTTTGTAATAGAGTTTAAGTCTGGAATTGTGATGCCACCAACTTTGGCTTTCTTTTTCAATATTCCTTTGGCTATTCGAGGTCTTTCTGGTTCCATATAAATTTTAGAATTATTTGTTCCATTTCTTTGAAAAAAATGGATGGTATTTTGATAGGAATTGCATTAAATGTGTAGATTGCTTTAGGTAGCATAGACAATTTCACAATATTTATTCTTCCAATCCAGGAGCATGGAACATTTTTCCATTTCTTTGTGTCTTCCTCAATTTCTTTCATGAGTACTTTGTAGTTTTCTGAGTATAGATTCTTAGCCTCTTTGGTTAGGTTTATTCCTAGGTACCTTATAGTTTTGGGTGCAATTGTAAATGGGATTGACTCCTTAATTTCTCTTTCTTCTGTCTTGTTGTTGGTGTAGAGAAATGCAACTGATTTCTGGGCATTGATTTTATATCCTGACACTTTACTGAATTCCTGTACAAGTTCTAGCAGTTTTGGAGTGGAGTCTTTTGGGTTTTCCACATATAGTATCATAGCATCTGCAAAGAGTGATAATTTGACTTCTTCTTTGCCGATTTGGATGCCTTTAATTTCCTTTTGTTGTCTGATTGGTGAGGCTAGGACTTCTAGTACTATGTTTAATAGCAGTGGTGATAACGGACATCCCTGCCGTGTTCCTGACCTTATGGAAAAGCTTTCAGTTTTTCTCCATTGAGAATGATATTTGCGGTGGGTTTTTCATAGATGGCTTTGATAATATTGAGGTATGTGCCCTCTATCCCTACACTTTGAAGAGTTTTGATCAGGAAGGGATGCTGTACTTTGTCAAATGCTTTTTCAGCATCTATGGAGAGTATCATATGGTTCTTGTTCTTTCTTTTATTAATGTGTTGTATCACATTGATTGATTTGCGGATGTTGAACCAACCTTGCAGCCCTGGAATAAATCCCACTTGGTCGTGGTGAATAATCCTTTTAATGTACTGTTGAATCCTATTGGCTAGTATTTTGGTGAGAATTTTCGCATCTGTGTTCATCAAGGATATTGGTCTGTAGTTCTCTTTTTTGATGGGATCCTTGTCTGGTTTTGGGATCAAGGTGATGCTGGCCTCATGAAATGAGTTTGGAAGTTTTCCTTCCATTTCTATTTTTTGGAACAGTTTCAGGAGAATAGGAATTAGTTCTTCTTTAAATGTTTGGTAGAATTCCCCCAGGAAGCCGTCTGGCCCTGGGCTTTTGTTTGTTTGGAGAATTTTGATGACTGTTTCAATCTCCTTACTGGTTATGGGTCTGTTCAGGCTTTCTATTTCTTCCTGGTTCAGTTGTGGTAGTTTATATGTCTCTAGGAATGCATCCATTTCTTCCAGATTGTCAAATTTGTTGGCGTAGAGTTGCTCATAGTATGTTCTTATAATTGTCTGTATTTCTTTGTGTTAGTTGTGATCTCTCCTCTTTCATTCATGATTTTATTTATTTGGGTCCCTTCTCTTCTTTTTGATAAGTCTGGCCAGGGGTTTATCAATCTTATTAATTCTTTCAAAGAACCAACTCCTAGTTTCGTTGATTTGTTCTATTGTTTTTTTTGTTTGTTTGTTTGTTTCTAGTTCATTGATTTCTGCTCTGATCTTTATGACAGAATGGGAGAAGGTATTTGCAAATGACATATCAGATAAAGGGCTAGTGTCCAAAATCTATAAAGAACTTAGCAAACTCAACACCCAAAGAACAAATAATCCAATCAAGAAATGGGCAGAGGACATGAACAGACATTTCTGCAAAGAAGACATCCAGATGGCCAACAGACACATGAAAAAGTGCTCCATATCACTCGGCATCAGGGAAATAAAAATCAAAACCACAATGAGATACCACTGCACACCAGTCAGAATGGCTAAAATTAACAAGTCAGGAAATGACAGATGCTGGCGAGGATGCGGAGAAAGGGGAACCCTCCTACACTGTTGGTAGGAATGCAAGCTGGTGCAACCAGTCTGGAAAACAGCATGGAGGTTCCTCAAAATGTTGAAAATAGAACTACCCTATGACCCAGCAATTGCACTACTGGGTATTTACCCTAAAGATACAAACATAGTGATCCGAAGGGGCACATGCACCCAAATGTTTATAGCAGCAATGTCTACAATAGCCAAACTATGGAAAGAACCTAGATGTCCATCAACAGATGAATGGATAAAGAAGATGTGGTATATATACACAATGGAATACTATGCAGCCATCAAAAGAAATGGAATCTTGCCATTTGAGATGACGTGGATGGAACTAGAGGGTATCATGCTTAGCGAAATAAGTCAATTGGAGAAAGACAACTATCATATGATCTCCCTGATATGAGGAAGTGGAGATGCAACATGGGGGGTTAAGGGGGTAGGAGAAGAGTAAATGAAACAAGATGGGATTGGGAAGGAGGCAAACCGTAAGTGACTCTTAATCTCAAAAAACAAACTGAGGGTTGCTGGGGGGAGGGGGATTGGGAGAGGGGGGTGGGGTTATGGACATTGGGGAGGGTATGTGCTATGGTGAGTGCTGTGAAGTGTGTAAACCTGGCGATTCACAGACATGTACCCCTGGGGATAAAAATATATTATTTGTTTATAAAAAATTAAAAATAATAAATTTAAAAAAATTGTATTGTGTTTTAATAGAAGAACTAACAGGAAGTAATTATCATAAATACTGGCAAAATATTACATTCAATTAAGTATTTCTAAATGTGTATTTGAAAGAAATTAGAGAGATTATAAGAGCATGGATGAGAAGAAGCTTGGAAAGACACTGTGTCGATCTTTTGTGAAATAACATTCAAAGATTTTCTGTGATCTTGGAATTTGATATATTTGCCTTGCTGGCAGGCAACCTCTATGCCCGTCAGCCTTTAGATCACATGCTGTGTATCCTCTCTTCTCTGAGACTCCCTTCATTCCTCAGAGCCAAAACGGCCTCCTCCCGACCAAATATCATCTACCTATTCCTACAGGGCAGCCCAGCTTCTATTTGAGCTGCCTCACCCACCAAGTCTTTTCCAAATTCCCATAGCTCTCAATTATGCCTCCTTTTACTTCTGACAGTGTTTGGCAGACTAATTTGATGAACACCTACTGTATACCTGTGTCACACAGCTAGTAAGAGATAAAGCCAGGATTTGAATTCAGAATGAATCCAGAGCTTATCTAGGGTTCGTCCTCCATGGGAACTGCCACAAATGTGTGATGGCCATTGCTTATTCCAGAATTTCCAGGCTTCATTGACCCAGCTACCCATTTGATCCCACATTGTTCAGACTTGAGTTTGTTTATTTGTTTTTTTTTTAAGATTTTATTTATTTATCAGAAAGAGAGAGAGAGCACAAGCAGAGGGAGAAGTAGACTTACCGCCTAAGGAGCCTAATGTGGGTCTCGATCCCAGGACCTTGGGATCATGAGCCAAAGATAGACGCTCAACCAACTGAGCCACACAGGTGTCCCTGTTTAGCCTTGTCTTGCTGCATTACTTTATAATAGAAGGTTCCTTGCTGCCCCACTGGACATGTCTGAAGGCAAGGATTGGGTCTTGCTTTTCATCTTTGTACACTCAACGGTAAGAGGTTGTAAGTGTTCGATAAAGGTTTGATGAAATATATATTGACCATAGTTTCTCCTATATTTCGTATAGTAGATATGTATCTGTATATCTGAGGTATCAAAGTTCTCCTTGGAAAAAGAACACACATATACCAAAAACAAATAAAAAGCCCAAAGTCACACTGAAAAGACTTGGACAATGATTATTTCCAAGTGTTAAAAAATAACTCACTATATTAAGCAATAGTCTATGTAATAAATTCAACTTAGAAGTGCAATGATTTCTTAATGCTCATTAAAATGAAGCCAGAAATCGTGACTGTAAAAGTGACTTTGGGTCACTTTACTGATTCACTGCTACCTCCCTTGTTTCATATTTGGTGTTCAGTTCCACAAATACTCCTGAGTGCCTACTGCATGCAGCCTGTCATTTGCCTTAGATTCATGCAACGCTTTCACTGTGTGACATTCTCAAAAGGCCTTGATGCTTTAATGTGCTGGATGAATACTTCTTAAGGACAACTCTTCATCAGGCTAGGTGGTATATCTCTTTTAATTTATGCCTCATAGTTCCATTTTAAAATATTCAAGTATGGGGCACCTGGGTGGCTCAGATGGTCAAGCGTCCCCCTGGCTCAGGTCATGATCCCAAGGTCCTGGGATCAAGCCCCACATCAGGCTCCCTGCTCAGTGGGGAGTCTGCTTCCCCCTCTCTCTCCCTCTGCCTGCTGCTCTCCTTGCTTGTGCTCTCACTTTCTCTCTATCAAATAAATAAATAAAATCTTAAAAAAATATTCAAGTACTGAGCAACAATACCTCTAAATCAGTATTTCTAAATTATTTCTTTTTTCCTCTTTTCAAGCATAATATTATTCATTGAGAGAAAATGCTAATGACAAATAATAGTTCTATGGGAAGATATTTCTGATATTAATATAACAATCAACATGTAAAACATGAATTAGACTTCCACGTTAGTATTGCTGTGTCTTTTCTGTTAATAATCTACTCTTTTATTATAATGTTCTCCCAAGATATTCCTATTTGATATCTTTTTTTATTCCTTGCATTTCCTAATGTGTTTATTTTGATGTGTTATAGTACTATATTCTGTGTGTGACTTTGCATGCTACATTTCTAATCATTTTTCTTATCCTCTGATTTGCAGCATTTATATATGATATCACTGTCTAAAATTAAGAATTTGCTTAATTTTTCCCACTTAAAAACTATGTTTTATTCACTTGGTGATTTTTATTGAAACACGTATTGGAAAGCATGCATACACTTAAAACTACTGTTCTACAGTAGTTTGACTATTTTTTTAGCAAACATTCAAGAATTCTTACATCTGATAGCAGTCTTTTGAATATTCTCAGTGGGAAGAAGTATTTGTTCTTTGAAAGCACATTTGAATTTTTTGAAATAGCCAAAAGTTATTCAATGTCAAATCTGTTCAATAATTTTGGTGATCATACTGGGCAATACTACTTCTGAGCAAAAACAAAATTGAACCATAAAGAAAAGTTTTCTTTTGTGACTGATGAACTCATTCTGAAAGAAATCTCTCCAGAGGAGTTCTAATGAGGGAGACGTCATTGAAACAGGGTGGGATTTCCGGTGGGATTAACTTGCAGTGATTTTGGAAAGCTCTGAAGAGAGGGATATTAAAACCAAGCTTGATGCAAGCACGTAGGGATGGCACGTAATCTAGCCTTGGATGAAGGGGAGTCAGGAAGGACTTCTCTAATGGATTCATGAAGATAAATAGTAGCTACATAGAGAAGGGTGAGAGGAAAAAGATTATTCTAGAAGGATGGAACATTATCTACAAAGGCAGAAAGGCAAAAGAATATGTAAAATCTAGCTCTTTAAGGCTGGAGTATGAAGTTAGTAGGCGATGATATTGAAGAAAGAGGGAGAGTCAAGTTGGAAAAGAATTGTAAATGCCATGGTGGAAAGTTTAGACCTTATACTGAAGGTAAGAAATGCCACAGTTCATCTAAGTAGGCAGCTGACCTAGGTAGGGATAGAGAAAAAGAAGCAATTGCAAAAGTATCAAGAAGGCAAAATCAATAGACCTGGTCACTAAATGTGAGTGATAAGGAAAAATAAAAGTAAAAAGTGCAAGGTAGCTTTTAACCTCTTAGTTTGGAATCCAGATTAGATGGTATGTCTGTCACTTAGTTAGAAAATAGAGGGTAGGAAAAACTAAGATTTGTTTGGGTTTAATAATGAGCTAAGTTTGGGATGTGTTGCATCAGTGTTACCTCAGGACTATACATGTGGAATTGTCACTAGGGCTGATCAGTATTTGGTCTGGGGACCTGGGAACAATCTAACAGGTTATTTAAATTCGGAGTCAATAATGGACAGTGAATGAAGCTGTGCGGTGAATACATTCCATGACTTCAAAAATTTGTAAAATTAGTTGGAGAAAGATGATGAAAATCTTCTGGGGAGCCACAGATTTTCAGTCTATTGTAGAGAAATTCAGAGTATATACAGAAAGAATGAAAGGGCGGGGAAAGGTGGGTGGAATAGTGAAAGGAGAACTGGAGACCAAGGTGTCATGGAATCCACAAGAAATGGATATTTTACGAAGGAGGAAGTAGTCAATGGTATAAAAGCCACATAGTAAGCACTCAGTACATATTGGCTAGATGAAACTCCTAGATGAAATAAGAAGACTGAAGAATATCTACTAGTGATATTTCCAGAGTACATTCTGTACAGTGTATGGGCAGAATCTATTGTGCTATGACATTTAAGAGTGATGGGAGGATTGGAATCGGAGATGTTGATTGTAGACCACTCCTTCAATATATATAATAATAAAGGGAAAGAAAAGGAAGGCTGTCACTAGAAGTATCATTAGGCTCACAGGAGCCTAATGTTTCTTGCTTCTTGAGTAGATGTGTTTAATATAATTTGCTGATTTTAAAATTAATACTTATTGATAGTAGCATATAGGAAAATACAGAAAGATACAATGAATAAAATTAAAGCTATTCATAATAGACTAATATATATCCTTGCATAAATAGTTCCTTGCCTACATATTATACAGTGATCTTGGGCACGTTGTTGAAGTCAGCCCTCATCAATGTCTTAAATCTCTGCAATCCAGACTGATTGTCTACTATGTCTAGCTTGGAGCTGTTTTCCTGGAAGCTCCATTTGTTATCCTTCTTTGAACTCTTGACGTGTTTCTTCTGTGTTGGATTTTCTGTGTCTTGGAACCATTTCTTCATTTTCTAGATTTTTCTCTCTTATTTTGGTAGAATACAGTCTCCAGTAGCTAAAGCAGAAAGGAACATGAGAGGTAAAATTCTTATTACTTTAGATATTTGAAAATATCTTGATTATACTCTCATTTGATTGTTAACTAGGGATAGAAATCTAACTTGGAAATAGTTTTCTTTCAGAATTGTAAAGGCACTGTTCCATCATCTTTGAGTTTCCAATGTTACAGTTAAGAAGTCAAAAGTCATTATGACATGTATATGATCTGTTTTTATCTCTCTGAAAACTTTAGAAAATTTTGGCATATCCACAAGTTCTGAAGTGTCACAATGATGTGCTCTGGTGAAGGTCTGTTTTCATCAAGTGGACTGAAGAGTAAGTGGGCTCTGGAAATTTTATTGAATTATATCATTAATGATTGTTGAAAGACAATTCTCTGTGATTTTGCAAACTTTGGACCTGTACAGTCTGTGAATCCTTAGCAAAGGACATTTTTTACTAATAAGCAGTCTTAGAAACTAGATATAATGTATCTCCCTAGAAAGATTTAAATCGTGCTTCCCCAGAAATGTTTTAGAGTACAGAAGATTAAAGCTTTCTGCTTCTTTCTGAAAGTATTTGCTTAAATTCCAGGATAATGTATAACCTCTTTCATTCTGGGGAGAAAATGACAAGATATGTCAGCAGCCTATAAAAGCTTCATTTTCTAAAATTTGGGATGTCTCTGCAGTGGTGCACCACATGGTACACAGAAGTAAATCCTCATTGTGTCACACTGTGGGGGTTGGGGCCTAGGGAACCAACACAAAATGCTATTCCTGCTGCTGTTTTTGCTTTGAGTAATAAATGAGTTGCATCTATGATGCAGGCTATTGTGTCTTCTGTCAGCATATGTTTATAAATCTGTGGCAGACTAATGTGAACTTTCAAGGGGAGTAAAATCTTTAACCCATTCACTGTTTTTGACTTAATAACAGTTATTTTTTGTCTATTTTCTTAATTGTTTCTGTCTAGGGATTATACCTCCTGGACTGGTTCTCTAATATTTTATTGCCTGTTTTCCATCTGAGATCATCTCAACTGCATTTTCCAATGTTCTGTCAAATTTTTCATTTCTGCTGTCATGTTTTTAATTTCTAAAAGCTTGTTGTTTTCTAAAGGTAGTTTATTTTTAATAACATTCTATTTTTGTTTTGTGAATGCAGTAACTTTTCTTCTCTCTGAGAAAATTGGTGAAATACAAAGCTTCCTTCTGCATAGTAACTGTTTGATTTTTTAAAAAATTTATTTGTTTTGATCTACATCTTTTATACTAAAAACGTCTTAGATTTCCAGTCACCTTTGGTTGATTGTTCAGATTTAAAAGTTGGGGACTAAATATTAAATAAAGATTCTACTCACTTCAGTAGCACGTGTTGACTTTAAACTTGACTTTAGGGAAATGTTGCCTGTCTTTTATTGTTACATGGTGTCAGATGTTTTTGTTGTCCCTTATTGGGTCAGTCAGAATCCCCAGAAAATATTCTATTATTGTTCTGTCTTAAGGGTAAAGTCCAGATTGCCAGTTTTCAGGGAATAGAGAAAGGGATGGGCAGAGAAGAGGGAGTCTCAGCATTCAGTAAATACATATTTTTTTAAAATTCTCGTTTGGTGAATAGTAACTCTGCCAACTGTGTCACTGTCCCCAAGTCTAGAAATCCTGTGTTTTGCTCTCAAGAGAGTAAATCCCCAGACTCACCCTAATGCAGAGTGTTGGACAAAATAAGACTACTTTCCAGTTTTCTTAACTGTCAGCTTAGGTTTTAGTATCCAGAATCCACTAAATTCATTACACTCACCCTTTGCTTTTTAGCCTTTAAAATTCCATTGCTGCTCTTTTATCTCCTATTCTTCCTGTTCTTGTAGGTTTATGCATAAATATATATATATATATACATATATATATATATATATATATTTTATAGATGTTGTATGGGATCTCAGGAAGACAAAGCATTACATGAATACATGCAAATTGCTATCCTTCCTTGAAAACAGGTTTACTTCTTTATTTGGATTTTTTTGCATTTACCTTTTTAATACATTTGAAATTACAAAATGAAGATCCAGCTTTAATTTGTGGGGGTTTTTCCTCAAATATAGCCAGATTTTCAAAACCATTTTAAGTGATTCTTTGTCCTTTGGCAGGTGGTGACTTGTGATTATTAAAAGCTAAGATCTAGAGCACTTGAGTGGCTCAGTTGGTTAAGCGACTGCCTTCAGCTGAGGTCATGATCTCAGGGTCCTGGGATCAAGTGCAACATGGGGTTCCCTGCTAGGCTGAGAGCCAGAGTTTCTCCCTCTTCCACTCTCCCTGCTTAGGCTCTCTCTCTCTGTCAAATAAATAAATAAAATCTTTAAAAGAAAAAAAAAAAAAGCTAAGATCTAGTTCAGGACTACCTATTGTATTTCATTCATCAATTAATTCCATTCTGGTACCAGTACCATAGGATTTTAATGACGATACTTCCAGCAGAAAACTTAATATCTTGAATGCCAGGTCTCAAGGGAAGGGTTGCTGTTGTTTTTATTCGCCTTTCAAAAAAAACCATAAATACTTAACAGTGCCTTAACACTAACAGGAAAGAACAGGAAAGAAAGAAATGATAACGATAAGAGAGAATGAGAATATAAAATTTTTAAAATATATTTATTCATTCACATATAAAATTATTTATTCAAATTGTATAGTGTAGAAATACAATATATTTTCTAAAATTACCAAATTTTATAAAAAATTACAGAATATATTTATTCATTGAAAAATAAAAAATAGTCATCATTTTTAATCACCCAGTATATGGTAAATAAGGTTTCTGGGAAGGTGAAGTGAATGAAATAATGCCAATTTTCTTTCCCACTGTGTGGAAGTATCAGAAGGCTTTTACGTAATGAATATCCTATAGGTCCTATAATCAGTATTTTCATGCAATTTTACAATCCACTTTTTATATTAATACTGTATGTCAGTATTATCATCCTAGTCTTTAAATATATAGAAACTGTAGCTCAGAGAAGTTAAGTAACTTGCAGAAATTTACTCAGCCATGAAGTATTACTACTGAATGTCAAATTCATGTTCTTCTAGTCTTCCGAGTATAGGAAAAAAAATTTAGGAAAAGAATTTGATGATTTTCTAATGTAATACTATTTAATTCACATACTCTATTTAAGAATATGGTTTTCTTTAGCCTCAGTGTAAGGTAGCATTTAGAATATTAGAAAGAGAAAATATTTGCCATATTTTATTGTCATATTTAATAGATTATGTTCAAATAAGAGCATTTGAGAATTGAATACATAAAATCTATAAGTGCGTTACTAAGCCTATTTGAGACTTTTCTTTCTGGTTCCCAGACTTTTAAGTATTATGAACAAGTCAAAGATGTTTTTCATATTTCCATGTTCTAATTAGACTGCGAGTCAAGAACTAACTCAAAACCTACACATTTGATGGCTAGCCTTAATGTTAACTTCAGAATCAATCAAGAATCTTCTGTGGCTTAATTTGGTAGGTGACATATGATTTGATCTTATAAAGCCTAGTAAATAAGATAGGCAGTGGGCAAATATCAGACATGATTTTTAAAATGGCTTATAGATTTTCCCACCAAAATCAGATCAGTCTGATCTTTATGTGATTAACTGTATAATGTAGCGAGAGTTAGTAGTAGAGTCATGTTTCTGCCTTTTGAAAATTTTATCTAGGTATCATTGAAAAGAAATGATGTTGTTCAGTTTAAAAGAAAATCACAATTCCCATCTGATATTTAAGTCATTTGGTTGTGTCTAAATGGAATGGCAAGAAAAAAGATATTAAAATTATTAATTATTATTATCATTGTTAGTTTGTATGTCTTCTGGGTTAGAGTAGAATTTTTTTTACATCCAAGATACATTATTATGTTATTTCTTTAAGCATAATAAGGGTTGTTTTATAATTTAATAAATGAGAATTTACTTACTCACTGTTATTGTCAACATATATTTATGTTGCTTTATGTACATGCAAAATACTGTGCATTCTCTAGTGATTTATACCACTAGAGAATATAAGGATATAAGTTCTTCATTGAGGAAACTTGCCTTTTCATAGAGGCCAAAGTTTATATGTAATTACAGTCACTGCTGGAAAGTCCCCAAGTACAGATAACAATTGTATGAGCATACATAAAAAGGAAAAATGATTAAACTAGTTGGAAAAGTAAAAATATTATCTCTGAAGAGGTGGCATTTGATCGGACCTCAAAAGGTAGTTGGGAGCCATGGACATTATCTGAACACTCAAAGGAGAGTGACTAGAACTTCTGTGCTTCTCTCTTTCTTCCTGTGAAGAACAAATAAAAGAATGGCGTGGAAAGAAAGCTTCTATTAACATGAAGTCACTGTAAAAAAAAAAAATGAAAGTTTATAAGGTACTCTTCCGAGGACTGGGAAAATGCCATCAGGTTGTTTTCATTTGCTTTATATTGTAAGAGAAACTTTTCTGACCATATCATTCACAGATAGAGCAGGGTGAAGATTCAGTTAAATTACGAAGGAATGTCCAAGACACCATATCTTAAACAATACAGAATGCAACCTCCTTGACATGGCAGTCAGCTGGTCTAGGCTGCCAAGTTGCCTCTTCTCCACTGGGTCATCCGGGGAAGCAAATGCCTCCATCTTGTTGCTCTGCAAGCCCACAGGGTGTTATTTTCATCCTTGTAGTGAGAGCAGGGTCACTGTTAGCTCTATCCTTCTGTGACAGTTATGTCACTGTCCAGCCTCAAAAGTGGGAAAGCCAATATCCTGGGAAAGATAATGGCTCGCATTCCATTAGCCTGAATTTAAATACATGGCCACACTACCTCCAAGAGAAGCAGGAACATTATATTCTGGGTAGACAGTTGTGTCCCCAGGAAGAAGGGCGGAAATGGATTTGGAGGAAGGGGGGAAACTAGCCGCCCGTTACAGATTTTTGTTGCTTCGTTTTGTTTTTATAATTTCTCAGGATTCATAGAAAATTAACAATTTAGATAGTTTTGATACCTTTATAGATTAATCTAAATCTTATGAACAATATGGAAGGCCACATTCTATAATTACATGGTTAATTTTTAAGAGACTTCTAGAATAACTTATACATGTGGCTAAGGCAATTCCCAAAATTAAAGTGTGAGATGGAATCTATTCAGACAGCAAAGTAAAAATGTGACTCATCCTCTGTTTATGTGTTTAACAAGATAAGATCTGTGATTCTCATATTTATTTGACTGTTACTTAACAACAGTGTTCACTGTGCAAAATACGCATTTCTGAAGACAGTCAAAAGCCAGTTCTAGATTATGAGTTGCAGATCACCCAGATAAAAACATGAATTTGAGATATGTTAGGATTATTTAAATCACTTTTGTACAAATGTCCAATGACAGAATCACAACTTAGAGTCTTTTCAAGTCTTTAACTCAGATTCTATCCATTTTGTGATAGGGACAAAAAAAACCATATAAGATGTGTTTGAAAAATCAGGCCTGATGAATACTTTTAAAGTTCTATATTATTTTATGAAATACACAAATAGGCTGTTTATAGGAATCTCTGCTAAGTTTTAATATTAATGAAGATTCCCTTTAATGTGGTAGTAAATGTTTTTATAAGTGAATATTTAAAATACTATTGAAATATTATTTAATAAGGGTATATTTTATCAAGTTCAGTTCGGTCTAACACGTATTTATTGAATGCCTATCCTGTGCAAGATAATGTGTGGTTCCCACTTAACATGCTGAATTAGGATGACTTTTGTCACAGGGGCTTGATTTTTTCTAAGGGTGGCTGATTAAGAGGAAGTGAATGCCCAGTTCTCTTTACTGGGAAGACATATATACAATAAAGTAAAATGATTACCGTCTCCTGTACTATATATCAACAAAGTAGTTAAGAGATGAATGAGCTTTATTATAAATAAACTTTACACTGAAAATGATTGTTCTAGTGGTCTGACCTCCCTGGGCACCAGAGTCAGTTCTATAACTTAAGGGAGTGTATAAGATGAATGGGATATGGCCAGACTGTATTTTATTTATATATCCATCTCTAACTTACATAAAAACCTCAAAGGCAGAAGGAATCTAAAATTAAATGGGAAAGGAAAAAGAATATGAGGCCAAGAAAAAAAAAATTCTCTGCATATATTTTACTTATCAGACACAAAATTAGTTGTCAGATTTCCCCACTTCCTCTTCCAATTTGCTTTAATTATAGCCTGAGGCAGGAAACCCAACAGCAATAGCAATGGGGCTGAGAATTGATTGGATGGGTGGGTGGTGGGAGAAGGGGTTAGAAGAATAGATGAGATATATGGTGGGAAAAAAGCATACCAAGTGACCTTGATAAGAAATGACCTTGAACTTAGAAATTACCTCCAGAGGTAGAACACACCAAAATAGGATTCTGAAGCTTATAGTAGAAGGACAGTCTCACTCACTCCAATGCATCTAAAGACATCCTCCTCTTCACTTAATTCAGGTTATTTTTGGTTTTATGGTTTTATTTCCTATGACAGTTTCTTAAGTGCAAGAGTGCATGATGTCTTCATTTTTTTCCAGGTTTCCAACCAAAAAAAAAAAAAAAAAAGATAAAATAAAAGCATAATGATTCCTAAGGGGCTAAACAGCCATTGTTTTGAAAATCTACTTCCCACGTACCCTTTTTACAAATCAGGTAAACTCTTAAGTAGTACAGTTATTATATTTACACAGTTATCAATTGTGTTTCTGTGGGGAAAAAAAAAAGGCTTTCCATTTGATATTTGTACCACATTTACATATGCACTGTTGATGTGTTAGTACCAGTTAATAGAAAACTGAATGGCAAACCAAGAAGAGGGGCAGAAAATAACAACGAGTCTTTGCCTCAGTGTGACAGGAACTTGGATTTTGAGGTGGGAGTAGGACGGGGAGGCATGCAGATGAGGGAAGAGATAAGTGTTGTGATAAATGGACTCAAAAATAAAACGGAACACCTGGAGCATCTTAAGAACCACCAACTTACTTTCAAACCATTTGCAGACTATTGTATAGACGTTAATTTATTTCCAGGAGATAATTTTTGTATATTAGAATTAAAAAGTCAGCCAAGACCCGTTGTTGCTTTATCCATTATTTATGGAGACGGAAATGAAGGAGGAGAATGGACACAAATTAGAATCGCCTAACTGTTCTGAGAGTACCCTAAAGTGTTGTGATTTTATATGGTCTGAAAATGCAGAGGATGATTGCGAGTCCCATTTCGGTTCTCGGACCTCTGGAATTAAAATCATTATGCAAGCAATTTCTTCCCATTATAGTTATTACCATGGAGAGAAGGTAGAACTTTATTTTTCCTTGACTTCTGAAGATAGATAAATAGATAAATATTGGTAGATGTAAATCGATATAAATGTATAATTAACTCCAATCTTCTGAAACCTATTTGTGTTAAAGTATGACCTTTTTTTCGTGGAATCTTCTCTATAGGGAATTTAAGTGTATCTTTAAAGTTTTTCGTGGAATCTTCTCTATAGGGAATTTAAGTGTATCTTTGAAACCTTTGGGAAGTTTATGTATCTTTATAACCCCAGCTGTTGCTTATCTCTGTAAGACTAGTGTCATTTTTCTGTGATCATTTTCTCAGGAAAGGGTGATTGAATTCACTGAGTCTTAAGAGAAGTTAATTCATGCATCCTCTTATGGTTTCGTTTTTAGCTTTTCATAAAACTTAAGCACTTTGAGGTCTGTGGGTCAACATCAGTGCTGTCCCTAGATGGTCATTTCCTTTTGTGGACATCACGTGTAGTGATTGGGATGTTGTAACCAGATCTGAACTAGTTTGTAAAAGGCAGAAAAAGACTGAATCTGATGAGTATCTTATGGGGCAGAGGGGTAAGGAAAGGGGAAGTTCCAAAATTGAGATCAAAGCAATCATATCTTACTGTTCCAGGCACTTAGAGTTTCTGAAATAGTTATGTTGTTGAGTATTTTCTTCCCACTCTTTGTGTTTTTCAGAATCTTTTGGATTGTACTTGAATAATAATTCAAGACTCCTTACCATGAAATTCTGGCATTATACATTTAAAAAAATGTAAAATCTAGTAAACCCTAATATGCTGTGACTCAAATCTTTGAAAGAAAAAGTTCTTTGTTTGCAGCTTGGAACCTGCCATTCTATTTTATTATTGCAGAAGTGCCCAGCAGTCATATTCACCCAGATTTAATTATTAAGCCATAAATGTATCTTTGAAAATTTCCTTTTATACAGAATGCCTAGAAGAAATTTAGAATTGCTTTTTCAATCATCTCAGGTGGCAAATCAGACTTCAACACCAAGTATGTTTTCAAATGTGTTTGGAAAGTGAAAATCACCAAATTGATACTGGCATCAGGATGCCATGACTAGATAAAAGAGGAGACCGGATCAATGTACTGAGGTCTTAGGGAACGATTCCATCTATACATCTACTGGAGGAGAAGCTCAATGAGTGCAGGGTCTTCATCTAGTTTGCTCATTACTTTATTCTCAGAACACAGAAGAGTCCTGGGCACTTAGAAGGGGTTAAATAAAAATTCATTGTCTAAATACCTGTGTGAATGAACCAGTTAAGTATCCTTTACATCCCCTACCTCATCACCACTCACACACATTTCTTAGACAAAGGGAGATGTTAAAGGTTTCTACTTGACATTAAACATACATATGCAAATATACATTAAACATACATATGCAAATATCTATCCCCAATTACACACTTGTTGTTTGGGTGGTGTTGACTGTAGGAGACCAATTTTCAAAGTGATTCATATTTTATAAAAAACTATAACTGGTTAAATAGGACACTACTATCTCAAGATGTTCTAGATCACTGAAAAAAAGTCCCTTTTTTTCCCCTTGATTTGTGTTTTTGAGAATATGAAAACAGGAGAAATAAGTCTTTACTGTTGATAGTAGAAATGGGGCATATAATAACTCATAGCTCTTTTAAAAAATACCCTGCATCTAGTTTCTACAGGATTTTAAGGAAATGGCCCACTAAAAGTGAAGCTTTCTGTATACAAACACCGAGTCATTATATTCTACACCTGATTCTACTATAATGTTACACGTCAATTATACCACAATGAAAGAGTGAAGCTTTTCAAGTATCATGACATTTACAAGCTTATTTGGAAATAGTGCATATTTGTTGAATATTAAAGAGTTCTCCACCCTCTCAATCTTCTTTAAAATAAAATAAAATCATTTAAGTTAATAAAAATGCAATTAACAGGTATGGGTATTGTGTGCTTATATGCCCATATATAAAATCTACATGAACACAGAAAGAGGAGAATATATGAAAAAATACACTGTTAAAGAATATAAATGAATGTGGACTTCCCTTACTGTATTTCACCACTGGGATTTCACCTGTAAAGTGTTTGAATAGTTTCACTAACTGCCAAACTTTTCATTATGAGAGACTAATCTTTAATTCCAAGATCACATTCGAGTATGTTCTTAGTAGAGTAAATTAACTACTACTCCCTTCTATCACTAAACTTGTAGAAGAGTTACAGGAACACAATTTGGTACTTGGAATAGTCAATACAAGTACATATTAGTTGGTGTCACTTACATAACCTAATGCCCATGAAACTGTTGGATGGGGCTCTTCTCCCCCTAATAATTTAGATGTCAAGAAAGTAACTAGAAACAAATTTTCCTAAGTCAGAATTGGAAAGGCTTAAAAAATATGAAGCTTACTACAATCCTGATATCAATACTGGACTAAATCATCATTTATTTATTATTCTGTCTTATAAACATATCAAAGCAGAAAACCTCTAGGCTCATGTACAATAAAATATTTTAGCATTAAAACTAAATAATAAAATGTCAAAGATAAAAGAATGATAACCCACTCAGCCATCTCTCCTCTATGGCTTAGGGAAAAATCTATCTAAACAAGTTGATTTTGCAGAACACTTGCCCAGTTTCATTCTCCAGACCCACACATTTTAAGACACTAAGACTTGCTTTGGCTTTCCTTGGTTGAATTCGTATCTGCAAGGTTTTTTATATGGAATCTCATTAATGGAAATAGGAAAATCTCTGATAATGCACTTCATAATTGCAAATGTGAATTGTAAAATAAACTCAGAGTTGGTGTTTTTGTCCTTTATAGGCTGCTGGAAGTCCCAGCTTATATTTTAATGATATACGTGTTTTTGAATCTAATATTCAATGTCCATATTTTTTCTCACAATACATTACAAAAATGAATTTCTATTCCTTCTAATATAATTTCTCAGAAAAAGTAGAGGAGGTCAGACAATAAACCTGTTCTTTCACACTTAATCACCAGTGATAAGACAACATAGAACTGGGTCATTTTATCGACAGTTTCATTACAGTTTGCCTTTGGATACAAGTCCCCTGAGTATAGAAAATGTAGCAAATTAATATATATTAGTTTGACTGATTTCACTGAATGAATTAGCTAAATGTTCAAAAGAATTTACTGGCCCACCTGGTAAAAACTATTCAGTGAGTAAAATGTGCTCTAAGTCTTTGTTTTCTGGACCATGTAGCTTTATGTGACTATAGTCACTCAAATATAATGAACAAAACAACAAATCCAGCTATGCTATTCTTACACAGCAAATGATTTAAAATTTAAGTTGAAACAGATGGAGACTTCATGATGTCACTACCAGGGCTCACTTTTTTTTTTTTTTTAATCAACCCCCAATTCATCAAATTACACTTTTCAGTGACCCCTGCCAGAAATAGAGGAGGCTCATCAAAACCTTTAGAGAAGAAACAAAGCCATGTATTTTCTTGTCCTGCTGCTGTCATGGCGGCCACTAAAGGGAAAAGATTAGACGTGTAAGGTTGGTAACACAGAATCATTCTCTGAGGATAGGAGAGTCTCGGGAAATGACGTGGTGGAGTGACAAAGTCAGAATCTGTGAAAATGATGTAATTTCTTACAGTAGGGTAGGGCAGAAGATGAACCTGGGTCTTCCATTTCAGCCACCATTCTCCAAATGCAGACCAGGGCTTCTTCCTTGGAATGTCATCGCACCAAGGCCAGCCATTTCAGAGCAAAGCACAAAGGCTAGTATGGATCCATTGTTCCAGTAACAATGGGAGCTGGTCTTCTGATTTAGCTGATTCGACAGGTGCCATTACGTGGAGAAAATGGCTTATAGAAAAACAAGGAAATTTCATTTAGGAAAAGGCTTCCTTCTACCTCCAGCAACATAAGGTTGGGTTCTTTCAAAGCTACAAATTAAGTAGTAGGAAAATTCCAATATTTGGCTAAAAGCACAAAAATTTATTACCTGCTCTGAAGCCTGTTTCTTCCTCCAGGCTCTTAAGAAACAAAACACAGCCCACTGAAACTCACAGGGAAGGTACAACAAAGTTACCATGGTCAGTGTAGTTAAAGGTGCTTTCAGATCACAAAACTATTTGTAACTAATTTGAGGGGGGGGGGTTGCCAAAAAAGCTGACAGCTCATGGAAAAAATACATCATGATATATTTCTTCTTTGAAAACAATTGTACTAAATATTCATTAACTTTAACATGTTCTGTCCTCAGTCTGTCATAAAAGGAATTTAAACATTGTTTGGAAAACAGAGTCCTGAGGTACATAAATTGCACAGTCATAAAACACAAAACTATGTATATGAATATTACCATTTAGACATCCTTTAGTATACTAAAGAAGTAATTTTGCTTAGTAATATCAGCCAGCTTAAATGCAAATAAAAAGATGCATTGAAGGACACAAAAACGGTACTCAAATGCAGGATGTTGTATTACATAAATTTTTCAGACGCACAAGATTGGTGTAACCAACCAGACTGCCAACTTGTATCTGGGGAGTACTGCTCTACGTATTATGCGATAAACATTATACAGCACAATAAATGAGGCAAAATAGCTAGGAAAATATGTGAGGGGAAAGAGTAGAGAGAGGAGTATAAAATAGCTTTATGAACATTAACATAAATGATGAGTTACAATTTTCCAGCTTTATTCTTTCGACACATTGTCTATACAGTCATGGTTTCCCCATATACTATCATTTACAAACATACCGCATAAACCGTCTACCTATAAAATCTATAGTTTCTTTTGTCAGGTATGTGGCTATTATTCAGTCCGTGTCAAGTACGCTAGTTAGGGGGTAAATTTATAGCATATACGCTAACTGGATTCTCTAAACACCCTCCCTTAGAAAAATGACATGAAATACAAGAGCGATGGGAAAACACTGAGCACAGTTTCTGTTACGTTGAGCTGGGGAGCAGAGCTTTCCTTGTGTTTGGAAGCGTGAGCCCCTCGGGCCAGTCATCCCTGTTAGAAGCCGCCTTTATAATTATTGCATCATTTACTTTGTGCTCCTTGTGCTTGGGCTAAATCCCCCCCCCCCCTTGTCTATAACCTTTCTGAAAGCACGAAATTTGCATCCCTACTTTTTCTGGGGCTGAACTTTTGGAATATTTCAGTTTGGATAGTGTATTCGTTATATCTATGACTTACGATGGTGTTTCTATTGTTCTGTTGTTGTTTTCCTTTTGTTCTCGCTATTTGATTTTTTTTCTTGACATTGGCAAACTCCTTTGGTTTTGTTCTCCCAAGCATGCATCCTGAGCTCCCCACCTTAATTATGATGAGGGAGGGGTTAATAGCTATTAGTAGATATATTTCCCTTCTAGATTCCGAACTAGCTTTTAAAATTTGTTTCCCTCCCTTAATTTATAAATATTTTAATCAATAATGTATCTATTATTTCCCAAGTGAGCCTTAAGGAGGATGTTTGATGGCCTCACACAAGCCATTCCAAAGAGAACAGCCTCTCTCAAGCAGCTGACACCAGTGAGCCCCTCTAGTTTTTACCTCTCTCGAGTCCCTGTATTTTTAGGTCCGTGAACAACGGCACACTCACTCCATCCCTGAACCAGTGAAATTGATGTGTTCTGCAAGTTCCCTCACTCGGTTTTGCTGAACTTGCATTGTATTGCCCAGTGTGTATGCAGTCCAAAGCCGATCTGGAACAAAAAGCCAGCCATCAGAGAGAAACACTGTCCTCAACGTTGTTCATTCCACTCGATCAGCATTGGCTCTGCATCAATAATTAGACAGGGGTCCAATAATTATGTTGGCAATGAAACAACACAGTCAAAACTTTAGTTCTTTCCGTGAGGTGATTTCTGAGGGCCAAGACCAAGGTTTGAGATGGATGCTTCCCCTCCCCACCTTTACTCCTAACATCGCAGATGATTGAAAATGTGGGTCCTTTGGATTGTTTGGAATACCCCCTTCCAGTTGTTGCTTCGCATACCAGCTAAAGAACTACACTTGCTTTCATATATGACATACTTGCTTTTAAAAATCTAATTAAAACTTTCTTTTTGGTCCTTAGGTAGAAAGATGGCTCTGTTGAGATGAGCTCTTAATTAATGCACTGAGAGCTTACGAGTCCCACCTCTCAACAGGAATGATTGACGTCCAAGGATACATAAATTACACTAATTGAGCTCTGCCTCCATACAGGCTTTCCACAGCCAACTCATCAGAGAAGCTAGGTGAGTAGACCAGCATAAAAAGTTATTTCAATATGTTCTAGGCTTTCCCAAAGGGTGGAAGAGAAACTTTCCAGACTGTTGAACATTTATTATCACAGAAGGCAGTTCTTTTCTTCAGTTTTAAGATGTAGGTTTTGCGTTGTAGTTTTTTTTTTTAATTATAAAAATTAGCATTTTTAACATAGCCATTGAAATTTAAATCACCGCGTTCTCTTTGCAATTTTCAAGCAGCAAAACTCGCCAGCCAATTACAGTATGCAAAAATCACTTCGCATCATTTGTTGATATTAAATTGTGTTGCATAGCAACCAATGCATATGCTATGGAGGGATTGTTTGAAATCAAACCCGGTCTTAGTCCTTGAGTTTGGTTTTCAGAAATGTACCTAATTGTAAGCACACCTAACCCCTTGCCTTACAAAAGACCATACTGAAATGTTTCTTTTATGTTTATTTCATTCTCAGGTTTTCCGTTCATCTAGTTCTTGTATGCTATTATAGGTATTCTGAGGCTCTGACTTTTGTAAAATCTAATAAACCACCTGGTATAACCTAGATGGCTTTTTAGTTCAAAATAAAATTAAGAAGCAGGGCTATTTGATAGAAATGAAGACAATTATACCATATTAAATGTCTCTACTTACATCTTAAATTTTTATGCACAAATTTTTTAAACTGTCTCAACAATTATGAAAAACTCACCATCTTAATTATTTCCAAGGACTATATGAATAATATAGAAAATTTAGGATATTGAATTATTTACTCGAAAGCTGTCACTGAAAATATATGTGTCATTCAGACAAAATATAAATAGGGCCTGTGTAAAATTTTGAATGGCAAGGTAAAAGGATGAAGACCAGAAAAAGCCTAGATTGAGAAATTATTAAGCATAAAATGGATACACCAGAATGAGTAGAAGTGGAAAAGCAAACAGTGAGGACAGAAGGGACAGAAAATCCAAACGACAGAAATGCTGAAGTCGATTTTAGAAATAAATAAATAAAGTGCCAAACCTAAACATAGCCCCAAAATCGGTACCGGCAAAAGTAGAAAAAAATAAGTGATAAAAAGAAACAGGCCTGGATTCAGAAAATATTTAGGGGGGCCATCGTGTTCTAGTACCAAAAATCAAAAAGAATTCTTCTAAGACTTTGTGTTCCTAAAACATTCAGGAGAACATGTTGGCCCCGCACTTTCTCTCTTTCCACTCCAGTGCACTTTGTTGTGCCTACTGTTTGAAATTGTGAAAAATGTGGAGCCCCACTTAAAAAGAAAGTCCTAAGATGGCTACATTTCTATCAAATAGCTATACTATTACCTCGGAGAAAACCTGAAGTGGAGAAAAATTGAGAGAAATCAGAAAATCCTGAGCTTATAATCTCGTAAAAAAAAAAAAATACAAAATGCTCTTAACATCAAGACTATCTTGCTAAGACTGAAATTGAATAAAAATGGAACAGCTTCTTGACTGTAAGATCCTTTTATTATTTGGTGGCTAAAAGGACCAAAATATCAAGCATCAAGACCATTGAAGTAGAAGTTATATAACATTTTCTGATTAAAAAATTATTTCAGTGTAATGAGTGTGCAGCATGTACTTCAAAAAAATCGAAGTGTTTATTTTGATTTTTCTGTAATTACGTGTTTATGTCCCATTCTTTCATCATATGATATGTGCTAAGCAAGGTCAGGTACTTAAGGTAGTTTTCTATGAAGTTGTGCTTGAAATAATCTTAATCTATTCCTCTCTCTTGAGAATCTATGTCTTTAATAATCATGAAAAGGCAGTATCTCTGTGTGCTTCATTAGTCTCCTATCTGCAGAAATATTTATTAGTAGAAAAAGTAACCATATGTTCCTCAGTTGGCAGATAGTCCTACTTGAATTCCCATATTTTTAATGCAGTTCGCAAAAAACTCAACATACTTTAATCCTAACATTAATAATACCTTTGGATTGAAACGAGTAAAATGTGCCAGAATTAGTATCAACGTTTTTCTTCATATATGTTGGGTCATCAAAGTGCTGATGATGCCTGACAGAAAACCGTAAGTCATTACGAAATGGAGCACAGTCAGCACGATGGTGAGCCAGGGCCACCCTGCCTTGAATGGAACCATTAATATAATAGCCTATCACTCAAGCTAATAAAATCAGCTCTTACTCTGTTCTGTTTCTGAACACGGACTGTGAGATCCAAGTTTCCAGTTGCTATACTGCTTCCCAGTCAAACTCTTATTATTTGATACGTGAACGGACGTACCAAGAGACATGTTGTTTACCCTCTACTACTGTACTATGTACAGTAAAATAAAACCTCAGTAAACTCTTCTCTTGTCTTCAAAACAGAACATATACTTATTGCTTCAGTAGGTGGATAAACTTCTTAGACTTCTTCCCTCATTTGGAATTCATGTCATTCTTTAGATGTGGGACTATTCATTTAGCTGGACAACTCATTATTCTACCACTGTTCGGTCTCTGGGTGAATCACTTGTTTGTAACTGCAACGTTTTTAAAGGTTTTGTGGATTTATGTAAAATAAAATTTCTTAGATTTTTTTGAAAAGTCAGAGTATAAAGAAAAAAAACCAACAAATATGCTATAATACCCTGTAATGTCAATGCCAACATAGTTTTGTGTTATAATTTTAGATAGTGAAAACTAACGGTAGAAAAAAAGAGACATTTATAAAAGTCTCTCCCCTCCAATTGCTAGTTATAGTGTCTTAATATTTCTTCCACAGAAATGCATATTCCTTTAATTATCTGCATATCATTTATGCATCCACTCTACAAGCTTTTACTCATGGATTTTGAGATACCAAGCACTATTTTTAGTGCTGATGTTGTAACCGCAAGCAAAACAGATTAGAAAAAAAAAAAAAAACCTGGCCCTCATAGGTCATGCATTCTTGTGTGGAATATAGACTGTAAACAGAATAAATGTGTGTGTGTATGGGTGTGTGTGTGAGACAGAGACAGAGAAATAGCGATAAGCACTCTGAAGAAAAATAAATCAGGAAGGATGCTTGGACAATTCCTGTGTGTCACTTGGACACTTTTGTAAATAAGAAGGGTTTTATTGGAAAGTGATACTTGAGCAAAGAGTGGAAGGAGATGAGGGAAAGGCCTCTGCAGGCAGCTGGGGAGAGTTCCGGGCAGAGAAGAACTTGAGCAAAGCTTTGAGAAAGGACACTCCTGGTGGAGGCAAGTGGCATGAAGGGGCTAACAGCAGGAAAGCAGGAGTGTAGGCAGAGGAGAGGGAGAGCATAGGAGAGTCATAGAGACAGAGGCTAGAGGTTACTAATTGACTTTAGCTTTTAATCTATGTAAGATGTAAAGCTTTTCAAGTATTATTTTTTGTTCTGTGTGTGTGTGTGTGTGTGTGTGCGCGCGCGCGCGTGAGCGCGCACACGCACGTGTTGTGTGTTTGTGCTCTGGATGTGGAATAATATTGGAAGATTTTGAGGAGGAAGATGGCATGACCCGATGTATGTTTTACAAGGACAGTCCTGGATCCTGTGCTGAGAATAGACAGAAGAGGACAAAGGGCGGCAGCAGGTGCACTCATTAGGAGCTGTTAGAATCATCCACGCAAAGATGATGGTGGCTCGGACCAGGATGGAAAAGGAGGCAGTGATGATGTGTGGTTTCACATTCCAAAAACATTCTGGAGGTAACACAGACAGAACTTTCTGATGGGTTTCCTATGAAATGAGAGATTGAGAAGAGTCAGAGATGACTACAAAGTTTTTGGTCTGAGCAAGTAGGAGGATGGGGTTGTAGTTTATTAAGGTGGGGAAGATTTAGCAGGAAAAAGTTGGTAGGGTTCTGTTTGGGACCCACTTACTTTGGACCCACTTACTTTGAAGTGTCCAGTTGGAAATGCTAGGAGAACAGCATTAATGCAAGAATCTGTTCTTTAGGTCTTGGTTAGAATAGGACTTTAGAAATTTCTAGCATAAAGAAGGTATTTAACTCACCAAACTGGGTGAAGTCACTGAGGGAGCTGTTGTGGGTAGAAGCAGAAAGGAGCGTCAAAGTCTTAGACACGGGCACCCCAATGTTTAGAAGTCAAGATTCTGAAGTATAGTCAGCGAAGGGGGAGGGAACCGGAAAAGGATGGTTTCCTGGAAGCCTGGTGGAAGCCATTTGTAAAATGTCATCCTCACATCAAGGAACATGAAGATTAGATGGGATTAGCAATGTTGGGCATTGGTGGTACGGTGGGAGAGAAAATGTAACTGAAGTTGGCTTAAGAGAATGAGAGGAGACAAATTGAAAATAATCTCTATAGACTATGCTGAAGTAATTTTGCTATAAATAAGACCAAAAAAAAAAAAAATCGCATGGTAGCTATAGGCAGAAGATTTTTAACCCAAAAACTTTAGTATCACTTTGCTATATTAAAAACATTGTTGATTTTTAAATTTTTATTGAATTTTTGTTAAATTCATAGGTACATTTGAGAAAAATCAATACTTTTGTGCTATGCACTTTTCTTACTCATGTGCATGTTAGGATATATCATTTGCTTATTCTGAGTTCTTCAGAAGAGTTTTAAGGTTTTCTTATATAAAGCCTACACATTTATTTATTTAAATTTGTTTTACAAGTAAGGGCACATAAGCAGCATTCTTAATGTTTACCAGATCAAAAATAGAATGGAGACAAGAAACTATTATACTCAGAGGCCCTCAAATTCATGCATTAATTTCCATTATAGCTATCAGACTGTTATTTCAACACCTAAATTACTAATTTTTAACATACAATATTTTGCCCATGTTTTTGCAAGTGGTAATTTGTACGGTAGCCAGAAAGTTAGTAAAGAAACAGATTTTTCATATTTTCAGAAGTGTACCTGAAATGAGCATCATGTGTACATAAAAAGAGTAAGTTGTAAAAATAAAATATGCTGGGTTGGATAATCATCTATAATGTTAACAGTCCAATTGCTTGTCATGTAGAGGAAGGTTGTGCTTTAATTAAGCAATAAGACATGACAGGGTGTGAATTATGAAGTAGTAATTCTTGTCTAGTGCATTGTTAGCCAAGAGGCCAAGGGCCAGGTGTCACTGCATAGACCAAGCATAAATTATTACATTGTAGTTCAAATCTAGAACTTTGTAGAAGAATTCTAAATTATTTTTCAAATAATTTTGGAAAATAAAATATATATTGAATATATTAAATTCTATGTTAGAGACTATCTGTTGCAATGTGGTTAAATTAAGAAGCTAAAAAAAAACATTTATTTCAGGGAGGGATGGAATATAGCAAGACAATATAGTAAAATTAGCTTCATCATTTGCTCCTCTCCACACAATATTTTTACAGACATGATTCCTAGAAAATGATACATTAATTTGACAATTCCCCCTATGATTAGAAAACAAATAGTGGGAGCTAAGTGTTGAGAAATTTTAAGAGGGGGCCTTTTTTTTTTTTTTCCTTTACAAAGCAGTGTTAACTAACAAATAAGTCTAACATAAATCTTCCATGAAAGAAAAAAATTTCTGTGAAACAACTTGACAAGGGGTGGAGCAATTTTATAGAATTTTGGGTCCTTTTAAAGTCAGTGTGATTTGTATTCCTAAGGCTTTCCCCCTTAACATACCATTTTGAAGGTCCTCTTTTGTAAAGACATTAAAACAGATCTCTTATCACAAGAAAACACATTGTTTGAAACACTGCTTTTTTAAAAAAGAAAATTCATTTCTACCCATTCAAAAGAAAAAATGTTTGAGGGTCAGTATGTAACTGTAATAAAGAGAAAGTCTACTTGCTTTTCATCTGTAGAGCAGTGTTTCAAAAGACTACTTCCTTTTAAAGTTATTATATTTTGTGCTCCTATTGCTAATATTGTATACTTTTATAATAGTTGAGGGGTTAACAAGTTCGACTTCTTTTGTGAGTATTGCAAGATGGATGTTATATTTTACAACCTGAGACCGTTAATTTTGTCTCAGGTTTTCCTTTAATTTAACACATTTTATCACCACATTCGATCTCTATCTGTAAGTGCAATAACCTTAGATAGCTTAATATACAGATCAAATATAAAGTATTTTTTAAGGGTTCTGGAAACACCCATCTGCCCAAAATATATCCCTTAATATCTTATCACAGGACCTTTAATATTTACTCCTCTGGATTCGTGTTTGTGTCTCAGTCTTTTATTAAAATAAAATCCCTTCCAAAGCAATGATGGAGAATCCAGTTATCAGTTATCAATCCCTTAATCTACCCATTTGATAAATTAGTAGATTGTTTATCTATATTTGCTTTAGTCCATGACAGAGGGAAATGAGACACAAGAAAGGAATGTTGTAATAGATATGAGACAAGAAAATGTCCAGCATGAAATGTGGGCAAGATACCTACTGGTCGACAGACAGGCCCTTAGGTAATGGAAAGTGGCTTGAGAGCACACTTTTGACATGCTGGGGTAGAAGAACCCTAAAAAAGGGAATAGAATTATGAGTTGTTCAGGCGAGGATGGACCTTGTCTTATTAGGTGCCTAGTATGTATCTTAAATGATGAAAGAGGTGGGTAAAGCCAGAAAAACTTTTATATTCAGTACTGAACTACTAGTAGTTCTAGTACTGAAGTGGTAGTAGTACTAGTACTGAAGTAGTAGTAGTACTAGTGCTACACTAGTAGGTCCATAGGTCTATCACAACAGTTAAATAAAACTCATTCTTTATATGTTTGTTTGTTTGTTTGTTTTTGTTTTAATGGAATTAGGCAAGATTGACTTTTCTACTCAATGACTTCAATTGATCCTTTTCTGGAGATCCATCTCAAAAGGATTTTACTTTACAATCTTGAAATGGGAGACCACGGCTTCCTTTCAGCTCTTCTCCAAGGTTACTTGGGTCAGTTTTGGGCAACTCATATAATGGGTGGCTTTTAAAAAGCGTAACAGCCATCCTGAGAGTTGCCTTTAGGGGACAATACTGGAAAATTATGCCATTAACTTGCCAACAAGGGTAAATGAAGAACACCTATGTATTTTTAAGAAAAAGGTCATCAATTACAGTGTTTTGATTTTTATACTGTCATGTCCTTGACGTAGGCTGTATCTATTTTACATAGACTTAATTATTTTAAGATATTTTAGGATGTAATAATTTATGAATATAATCATCTCACTAGTTGGTTGTCATTTAGGCCTACAAGCTTATTCAAACAGGCACCAAATGTATGTTTCTGCTGGCCATACCACTTAGTAGGATGATCACAATTGTTTCCTATAGCTTTATGTTTATTAGGATAAATTCTTAGTACTTATTTTGTAAGAGGCTCAACGTTAGGGACTCTGCATCATTGTCTCATTAATGTTTACAATAACATTGCAGCATTAGCATTTATTTAGAGACCGAGACACAAGTTCATAGGGTTCCTCATTAAGTAAGCAATGGATCCAGTCTTTTAAGCCAAGACTATGATTTGAAAACCAGAATTATTTCTAGTGAACCATATTGTCTCCTGTTGAAGTTAGAATGTTGGGCTTGGTTTTTTTGTTTGTTTGTTTGTTTTTTGTTTGTTTGTTTTTAAATTAAATTTAGCCATTACTAAGGTCTTCTAAAGAAAACAAAAACAAAAACAAAAAGCCAAACTCATTTGCCCAGTCAGCAATCCAAGACTATTACATTCCTTCCAGTGACCATTCTAGGAACTTTTCTCCTTGCATGTTGCTACATACCCTCTTTCTGCTCCAGAACCCTTACGCATTTTCAGAAGTGCAACAGCAGAAGTAAGTGAAGAATTAACAGGCATGGGCACCAGCTTCATTGCGTGAAGAACCAATAGTCAGTTCAACGAAAAGACCCCATGATTCTAGCCACAGAGCAAGAGAATTCCTTACTCTCACCCACATTTACTTGTGGTCCATTTCGATGAACTGGCATCACCCCTTGTTTGTGCATTGGAGTAGGGGTGGGGGTTTTGATTATTTGGGGCTAAAACAAATACTACCCTCTCCATTAGGTGCAGATAAAAAAGAAGACACAGAGGCAGGATCAAAAGGTTTTTGCCTGTGTCTGAGCCCACCCCTTCCCACCAGGTATATTTCCATGTTTTTTGTACTTCATCTCCTTGACCCCTATCGTATTTCCTAACACGACTCCAGTGCTTTTTGTTTCAATTTTCTTCCCCCAAGTAGCTGTTTCTAAGGTCTTTGACTTAGAAAGCAGCTGCTGGGATTCCCATTCCTTATCGTTCTCCTGATAGGCTGTTATTTCTGATACCATCGACCTCAGACTGTACCCACCTTTGATTCCTTCCACCATAATAGCTCAGCGGAAAAGGATGTGAGTCCTCATTTCTGACAAGGTCACTCATTGCGTGAGTTGTCGAGGTTTCTTGTCACTGCATTTGGATTGAAAGTGCGATGTATGTACCAATCAAGACCAAACTAGGAAAAGGAATCCGTACTATCTCGCATTATAATGGTATCGTTTTAGATTTTGCCATGAGAGTTATGACAACATACCCCAACTCTTATTTTCTCAAACCCCTGCTGCATAGCCAGCATGGAACAGAAAGCAAAATTATGAAAAACTAAGGTCAACCGTTGCTAGAAATTTCTATCCCTGCTTCTAAGACAGAAAAAAGAAATCCTATCTTTCAAATCATGGCATACAATATAACCAAGAAAAAAAAAAGTACTAAAAAAAAATAAGACCCTAAAAATAGCTCAGTGGCAGTTTAATAACTGACAAGACTTGTTCCATCAGCTGGAAAGAGTTTAAAACCTTTACTTGCTGCCACTCACACGATAGAGATTTAGAGTTCATGGCTGAAAGCTAACATCTGATGTGGAAGTATGGGATCACGATTCCTCTTGCAGAGGCATTTCTCTGCTTAATAAGTGGGATACTGTTTGTCTAAAGGAAATAAAAATCCCCAGGTTTTCAAGTGTAAAATAAATAAATAAATAAATAAGACACAAAGGACAGGAGGGAACAAAAATATTTGTGTACAAAAATAACATTAGGACACGTGAAGGTAATCAGATTTGCCCCGATGTTCAGGGAACTCTAGGTCAGGTGTTCTTCACGCAGGAACACATGGAAAGAGAAGAGGCTGGTTGGAATCCTCTATCGTCAGCCACGGTCAAAGCATAAAAGAGAAAAATATCTCCCCCATGAAAGCGAGCGCAGAGACAACCTATGCCACCGACACCTTTTCTCTTGGATTCCCCTCCCAGCTCTCCGTAATTCAAAGCACGCAGGCAGCCGGTGCTACAGATGGAGACGGTACAGCCCGAGTCCGCGTGGGGCATTATAGATCTGGCTAGTTGTCTAGTTAACAGTCAGCTATTTTTGGATAGTACCCACAGTTGTTTTAAAAAATGAAAAAAAAAAAAAAAGATGGATTTATCCTGCGTTCAGGATATAAAAACATTTGTTCAAGTGGGTGCTTGGGCGTGCAACGTTGTTCTCATATTGAGACTGCTGGTGGATCACTCACACCGACTTACGGGACCATCGGCAGCAAAGAGACTGCGGAAATGACACCGCGGACCGTGTAAGTGGCGTATGACAAAACTTTAGGTCCCAAAAGAAATGGTGGAGGAGCTGATTTTTTATTTGCCTGTGGTTTTGTTTGTTTTTGACTTTGCACAAGCAGATGGTAGAGGGGCTTTGAGACTACTTGGGAAATCATCCCAACACACAGTACTAGGTACAGAAGAGACACTCTGTTAAGTGCGTGCTCATCAAAATGATGCCCGGGATTCCTCCGTCGGGGGACGATGTGGGGGAAGGTCCTTCAGTTAATGGGATGTGGGGGTTTAATGAGGCTTGATTTGTTCATGTAGCGAAACAATGTGGGGAAGGGAAGCGACCACATAAAACTGACCAAGTCTGTTCCTTGTAAAACACTCTTTACAGATGTAGTTACATTGGCAGATATTAAGCTACTTTTCAAGGTATAAATCATTTATTAATCACAAATCTTCAGTCTAGTAACAAGACCAACAATCCCAACAGCATATTTGACAAAAGCAATGTTTAAGTTATCTGTGCTAGTTTTAACCAAAAGGAAGAGATGATAATAATTCATCATTTATTGAATACCTCTTTCTCACCAGATTGTGTTGTATATTTCTTGTGATTTGCATATGTGTATGGGTGCATATATAATTATCATATATATATTATATATATATTATTACACACACATACATATAAAATCACACAATCTTTCTCAAGTTGCTTATAATACAATAGATAAAGATTGATGCAAAGTGAACTGTTTTTGTTGAACTGCTGATAACATGCTTTAAAAGATCAATAGGGAGAAAAATATTTGGGTGGAGAAATGAGAAAAATTTTTGTGGATTAAAAAGATTGTGAAATCTGCCTTCAGGAGGTGGATACCATTTCAAAGGGTGAAGAGAGAAGGACATTCCAAGAGAAAACAGCATTAAAAAAAGAGTAACCACGTGAATTCACCAAGCTTATTTAATACATAAGGACTAAGCCGGTCTGGTAAAACATGAGGATTGTGGCTGGGAGGTGGTCAGAGCAAAGCTGGAAAGGTAGGGAGCATCAAACCCTGGAGGGCCATGGATGGCTGGTAAGCAGGACCAGAGTCATGATTTATAGTTAAGAACTAGACAATTTTAAGGAGTTGTGTTCTGTTATTTTTCTGGTGTTTGTTTTGTTTTTTAGTTTTATTTATTTATTTTTCAGAGAGTGAGTGAGCACAGGTAGGCAGAGCGGCAGGCAGAGGGAGAAGCAGACCCCCTGCTGAGCAAGGAGCCTAATGTGGGACTCCCCAGGACCCTGGGATCATGACCTGAGCCGAAGGTGGACGATTAACTGACTGAACCACCCAGGCATCCCTGGTTTTTGTTGTTGTTTGTTTGTTGGGTTGGTTGGTTGGTTGGTTGGTTGGTTGGTTTGAGTAGGCTCCACACTGGGCTTAAATTCACAACCTTGAGTTCAAGACCTGAGCTAAGGTCAAGAGTCAGACACCCAACCGCCTGGAGCCACCCAGGTGTCCCAGGGGGTTTCTACTGGTCCCATAGCGATTCATGCCTGACATTTATATTCCATTATTAGTCAAGATCCTTCATTAATCTAGCCTGCAGCCCCCAGAAAACTAAAATACTAATTATATGGGCCAACAGGCTGTTCTCTAATGTTGATTGTTGTTGCCTTTCCAAAGGCATTATCAAGGTCATGGACTTTGTTAGATTTCGACAGTCAGCTCCCAAATGCAAGCCAGGGTATCTCTTGGTTGCCAGTGAGAACTTCCCAGTTTCTCCTGCTTCAGTTTTCAAGTTCAGCTCAGGGACAGTTGCTTGGACAATTCTCTCACTAAGATGCCAGTAAAGTAGAGCAATGATGTCCTTGGTCGTCCACACATCTCAGACACCAGTTGTTTTTTTACTGCTTTTTATGCTGATACTAATTAAAAGGGGAAAAAATGTCTCCTAATCTTATACCTAGTTTTCACAGTTCAGTTATTTGCAGAGTATTCAGTTCATTATTATTTTTTTTAATTGTGTTCATTTTAAACTTGGGGAGGTATTCATTTCATGAAAACGGTTTCCCTTTTTATAGTCTTACTCTTTTTTTACTCAAAAAATATAAATGAAAAAATATTTTCCAATACAGCACGATTATAGGGAAAGAACTCAGATTATTCTAGTCATAAATCCATCATACCCTTGAATGCTAAGAAGCCTGAATCAGCACATTAAAAAGAAAAATCGAGTATACCCTGTGTTAGCTGGTTTAAATCTGAACTTAAGAATTTGAAGTGGCCATTCAGAAATCAGACCAGTTAGTTATGGTTATTGTCTTAAATCAGCTTATAGGCCAAAATTGAGCAAAACTGAACCCAAACAGGTGGTCCAAAAGAGATCCATGAACACATGGCCAAGTGACATCATTGGGTGAATTCTGTCACTTGACCCCATAGTGATAAGTTCTCTCTGCCCTCCTCATTTTTGTGGATCCTTGTAAGGGTAAATAGCAAGCCAGGTTTGTTGGATCTTGATGAGTTCAATACCAGTCCACTGGTAAAGGCAAGGCTGTTTGGATTCCTCTTCCTGTGGAGGGAGAATACTGCCCCTGATCTCCATCTCTTAATGAGCAGAAAAGCAGAGCAGTTGTAATCCCCGGTCTCTGTCACCTCATCAGCGACAGTGGAGACCTTTCCTGGGAAATAGGTGATGGCATGCCCAATATCTGACCAGTCCTCCGTGAGCACTTCTGTGCCCGAGGACTTGGTCCCTGACCAGAGCGTGGGCCTCTCCTGATCTCACCGATCAGAAAAGCAAGTCCGCAGAGGTAAGGCTAGCCCAGACAAAGGGTGAGTTGGGGCAAAACTGCTAATGTCTTTTCCCAAATGTTCTCTGTAATCAAGAAGTCACCGCTTTTCTTCTGAGGCGTTGTCCTCGTGGAATAGAGGTGTTCCTGCTCTCCTTCTCCGCAGCACAAATAAGGAGACAAGCAGTCACAGTTGGAACAGGGAGGACAAAGCAGCCTCCTTTTTCCGTCTTGGCTTGGTTCCTAATGGATCCATCTCAGCCTATTGCTTTAGCAAAAAAAAAATTAATTTCTCTGATTTTTATTTTATCAAAATAACATAGTTTGCCACTCTGTTGCTAAAAACCCAGTGGACACCTGTGAAGCGAGTGCCTGGGAAGGGTAGGATTGCATGCCGTGTGCATCAAGGTGGCCGGCGCAGGCAACAGGGTAATAGGAATGATGAAACCCTGTCGGACGGGGTTAGGTTGAAAGCTTTCTTGCCTCATGACAGCCTGTGACAGTCAAGTGGCATTGGAGCAGAACGAACCACAGTGGCAGTTTGCTGTGAGCAAGGCAACTGTCAAAACTTCTGTCCAAAAGCAAATGTTGGGGCTAACCACCAGCAAAGTTTGCAACCTGACGATTCAAATGCTGATGGCCAAGATGTCTTCCCAGTGAACTCCACGTTCTTGTCCCTGTCAAGGGCCTCCCGCAGTCATCATCCTGACTGCCTTCTCTCTCTCAATCTCTCTCTCTGCTCTGGGTATTGTCCACTTGCTCTGTTAAAGAAGCCTACCTTCTTTTAGAAAAGTGCTAACCGACCATCACACCACCCATGTGGATGTGCTCACCGTCCTCTCCTGATATGTAATTCACATGTAGTTTATCACGTTCTGTGTTCGGAACCCTGGCATGCAATCCACAAAGAGAAAGCCTGTCCATGTGTGAAGTCTAGTTCCAATTAT
Organism: Enhydra lutris kenyoni; assembly: GCF_002288905.1. Lineage (NCBI taxonomy): Eukaryota > Metazoa > Chordata > Mammalia > Carnivora > Mustelidae > Enhydra > Enhydra lutris. Next base: position 12,765,279 of record NW_019154095.1, read on the forward strand.
GTTGTTGTAAGAATAGGTCGCAGCACAGATGTAAACCTGCCATCATAAATAGGGTGAAATACTTCACACCAAAAACAGTGAACTTAGCGTTGCCACCGGTTTCTTGAAAAGTTGGGAAAAAAAATTGTTTTACACCCGTGTGGTTTCACAGGTTTTTATTAGAAGCCACAATAGACACTTTTCACCAGCAATAAATGAGAAACCTTTCAACATTGTAATAACATGGGGAGAGTTTCTCAGCCTCGATCATCCTACGGGAATTCGCCCATTGAGTTTCCATAGGTTGAAGGGAAGGAGAAGGTTACCCACGGTCTCTCTGTCAGACACAGGCTCAATTTTAGCCTTGCACTCTGTCATATTTTTCATGTTTAGGGGAGTCCAATAGAGAAGGTGTGATTCAAGGCTGCAGTCTTCAGGGTGCTAGGTGTCTTACCTCTGATGAGGTCGGTTCGGCCAGGTGTCACATCAGCTAGGAATTTCCAGATCCGAAGATCCGGCTTTCTCTCTGGGAAGTATGATCTGAGAGACCCCAAGAGTGCCTGGCTCTAGGCTTTAACAAGCCGGTATGCTGAGCACAGGAACGCTCAGAGTAAGCAAAAAGGTTATACCACTTATAGCTCGTTAGTGAAAGTAATGACTGTGAATTTATCACCCCTCGAATGAAAAATCATCTCCACGCACTTATGTACCTAAAATAATTCATACGACCCAGGGTTTGGAAGTTTCATCTTCCTCACCTACAGCAGCAGAGGCAAACAAAATCATTCCACTTCTACGGGTGGGAAGGAGAACATATTTTTTTAAAAGGGTAGTAAATTAGCTTGGGCTGGAATATCTGTTCTCCTGCCTTCATCCCTGCCAACTCCCTCTGTTTCCTTTGATCTATGATTTGCAAGCTACCATTGTTATTTATGTGTTCTACAATTGCGACCAGTGACACCGCCCCTTCTCCAGCCCTCAGCCGCAAATATGAAGGAATAAATGCTGTTTATGGTGACAGTCTGCCTTTTGTCTGTGGAACAATAACAAACTGCACCACTGACAGCTTGCTACTGCTTTTACTACCGCTCCCCAGCTTATTTCTCGAGTGTTCTCCAGAATGTGGCGAGAGATGGACTTGAATAAAAATGCCTAGTGAGACTCTCTTGCATTCATTTACCTCCCAATGAGCTCCTGTGGGGACACAGAGTGGAGAAAGAACAGAAGGCCCACCAGTATGAGGACATTTTAAAGATTTTGTACGTCTTTTGAGGGAGGGTGGGAAGAGACTCCCTAGCTTAACAAGGATCTCTAACCACTAATGGACTTAACTTTTTAAATGTATTTAATTTGAAAATCACACAGTCTACAGATAACGTGAAGAGGGAACGCAGATCAGAGTCGTTTATGAATTTCTGCAACGGTTTCCATTTCCTCAGCCTGGGAACTTTGAGCAGAGCCACAGACACAGAATGATTGGAAGAACCAAAATGGGTGAGGTTTTCCGAAGGGCCTGTAATAATTAGCTTTTGAAGCTGTGCTGAAATGTTATGTTTACTGGATAATTGCACTCTGTAAAACAGAATAGATTAATAAGTGAAAGGGCCACAACAATTTTTGTAGGCCCAACTTTGAGCTAAGTGCAGCCTTGTAAATATTCCACAGCGAGCCTTCTGTCCTCAGATGTCATTAGTCTGAGAAGGTGACTAGAAGCCAGCACCTAGCTGTAGTTTCAGAGCGAGTGCGTTTACGGACACATGGTTCTGTTTGCTCTTGATTTTAGTGGTTTTAAAAAAAATATTCACCACTCCCTGGAACTCCACTTCTAAAGAAGCCTCCCCTGCCACAAACCAACTGTGTTTCTACCAAATTTCTATTTTTAGGAAAAAACATTAAAAAAAAGAATAACAGTTTTTTCCATTGTTAAAAATGACACTCCTAAAGTGCAAAATTTTTTAAAATGTTTCTTTTCGTTTTCATCCTCTGATGTAAAAATCTTCAACCAGCCGCTCTTAAATATATGAAATACAGTTTAACCACTTAAAGTCCACCGCCTCGAGAGTCGCCTGGCAGAATTCTCATTTCCTGGGGGAGGTGAATGAAGAATACAAAATGACTTAGAAGAAAGTTGATTAAGCCGGCAGATGTAAGAATGAGGAAAATGAGGAAAGAAAAAGTTAACTAAGCCAGGTATTATATCAGTTAGTAGTTTGTTCAAGGAAGGAATGGAATTAAGTCATCCGTGTAACAGTAACTGGGAGGGTTAAGGTTCCAGTAGAGAGCCAAGACTTTCAGGCTGGGATGAAAGTCAAAATCCAACTGCTTATAAAGAAGACATCTAAAATATTTTTTTTTTAATATTTGGAAATATAATCATAAATAAGATGTGCCTCATAAACCTAGACTAAAAACAAAAGTTGGGGTTGCCTTACTGATACATCTAAAGTGGGATTTCAGGCTCTACTCATAAACAGAACAATAGTATTGTAGAAGGAAATAGGAAACTTTGTGTTCATAAGCAAATGAAGAATTATAAACTTTTTTGTATGCTGAAAGGTAGCTGTGACTACATAATACAAAAACTCCTAGAAATACATTTGGATAAAACCAAATGATAATGGAGAATTGATTTGCATAATTCTGAAAGCATTATAATTAGAGTGAAAACAAACAAGGATCTGAATAATACAATCAGCAGATACTTATGTGTATATGCATGTGAATAGATAGCAGAAGGCTAAACTGCTAGATATTTAATGTACCATGACTCGTGCTTCTGTGTGCCAGGTACTGTTCCAGAGTTGGACGTATTAATTCATGTAGTTCTCATAACAACCTTTTACAGATGAGGAAAGTGAGGCACCAACAGGTAGCTTGCTTGGGCTTCCTGGCAGAGAGGAGTTTCGTTTATTTTTTTATTTTTTTTTTTAATATTTTATTTATTTATTTGTTTACTTACTTATTTGACAGAGACACAGTGAGAGAGGGAACACAAGCAGGGGGAGTGGGAGAGGGAGAAGCAGGGGGAATGGGAGAGGGAGAAGCAGGCTTCCCACTGAATGGGGAGCCCTGGGATCATGACCTGAGCCATAGGCTGATGCTTAGGAACTGAACCACCCAGGCACCCCCCGGAGAGAAGATTTTTAAAGCAGGATTTAACCCAGCTGGTCTGGCTCTGGAGTCTGTATGGTCTTAAAGACTCTTAAAACACATCTTGCTGACTACAGAGAATCTATATGTTGTTTGGGTTTTTTGTTTTCTTAGTCCATAAAAAAAATGTGAAAACTACTCACGAAATGATCCAAACAAACTTTTACAAATTTCAAATTGTAGAGATTTACAGATAATATTTTCTGACCATAACCCAGTAAAACCAAAAGTCACCAACAGATCTCCCCTTCCTCCAACAACAATAAAATCTCCATGTATAGATTTTTTTTTTTTTTAATTTTATTTTTCATAAACATATAATATCTTTTTATCCCCAGGGGTACAGGTCTGTGAATCGCCAGGTTTACACACTTCACAGCACTCACCATAGCACATACCCTCCCCAATGTCCATAATCCCACCCCCCCACACCCCCCCATTAACCCTCAGTTTGTTTTGTGAGATTAAGAGTCACTTATGGTTTGTCTCCCTCCCAATCCCATCTTGTTTCATTTACTCTTCTCCTACCCCCTTAACCCCCCATGTTGCATCTCCTCTCCCTCATATCAGGGAGATCATATGATAGTTGTCTTTCTCCGATTGACTTATTTCGCTAAGCATGATACCCTCTAGTTCCATCCATGTCGTCGCAAAAGGCAAGATTTCATTTCTTTTGATGGCTGCATAGTATTCCATTGTGTATATATACCACATCTTCTTTATCCATTCGTCTGTTGATGGACATCTAGGTTCTTTCCATAGTTTGGCTATTGTAGACATTGCTGCTATAAACATTCGGGTGCACGTGCCCCTTTGGATCACTACGTTTGTATCTTTAGGGTAAATACCCAGCAGTGCAATTGCTGGGTCATAGGGTAGCTCTATTTTCAACATTTTGAGGAACCTCCATGCTGTTTTCCAGAGTGGCTGCACCAGCCTGCATTCCCACCAACAGTGTAGGAGGGTTCCCCTTTCTCCGCATCCTCGCCAGCATCTGTCATCTCCTGACTTGTTAATTTTAGCCATTCTGACTGGTGTGAGGTGGTATCTCATTGTGGTTTTGATTTGTATTTCCCTGATGCCGAGTGATGTGGAGCACTTTTTCATGTGTCTGTTGGCCATCTGGATGTCTTCCTTGCAGAAATGTCTGTTCATGTCTTCTGCCCATTTCTTGATTGGATTATTTGTTCTTTGGGTGTTGAGTTTGCTAAGTTCTTTATAGATTTTGGACACTAGCCCTTTATCCGATATGTCATTTGCAAATATCTTCTCCCATTCTGTCAGTTGTCTTTTGGTTTTGTTAACTGTTTCCTTTGCTGTGCAAAAGCTTTTGATCTTGATGAAATCCCAATAGTTCATTTTTGCCCTTGCTTCCCTTGCCTTTGGCGATGTTCCTAGGAAGATGTTGCTGCGGCTGAGGTCGAAGAGGTTGCTGCCTGTGTTCTCCTCAAGGATTTTGATGGATTCCTTTCTCACATTGAGATCCTTCATCCATTTTGAGTCTATTTTCGTGTGTGGTGTAAGGAAATGATCCAATTTCATTTTTCTGCATGTGGCTGTCCAATTTTCCCAACACCATTTGTTGAAGAGGCTGTCTTTTTTCCATTGGATATTCTTTCCTGCTTTGTCGAAGATTAGTTGACCATAGAGTTGAGGGTCTATTTCTGGGCTCTCTATTCTGTTCCATTGATCTATGTGTCTGTTTTTGTGCCAGTACCATGCTGTCTTGATGATGACAGCTTTGTAATAGAGCTTGAAGTCCGGAATTGTGATGCCACCAACTTTGGCTTTCTTTTTCAATATTCCTTTGGCTATTCGAGGTCTTTTCTGGTTCCATATAAATTTTAGGATTATTTGTTCCATTTCTTTGAAAAAAATGGATGGTACTTTGATAGGAATTGCATTAAATGTGTAGATTGCTTTAGGTAGCATAGACATTTTCACAATATTTATTCTTCCAATCCAGGAGCATGGAACATTTTTCCATTTCTTTGTGTCTTCCTCAATTTCTTTCATGAGTACTTTATAGTTTTCTGTGTATAGATTCTTAGTCTCTTTGGTTAGGTTTATTCCTAGGTATCTTATAGTTTTGGGTGCAATTGTAAATGGGATGGACTCCTTAATTTCTCTTTCTTCTGTCTTGTTGTTGGTGTAGAGAAATGCAACTGATTTCTGGGCATTGATTTTATATCCTGACACTTTACTGAATTCCTGTACAAGTTCTAGCAGTTTTGGAGTGGAGTCTTTTGGGTTTTCCACATATAGTATCATATCATCTGCAAAGAGTGATAGTTTGACTTCTTCTTTGCCAATTTGGGTGCCTTTAATTTCCTTTTGTTGTCTGATTGCTGAGGCTAGGACTTCTAGTACTAGGTTGAATAGCAGTGGTGATAACGGACATCCCTGCCGTGTTCCTGACCTTAGCGGAAAAGCTTTCAGTTTTTCTCCATTGAGAATGATATTTGCGGTGGGTTTTTCATAGATGGCTTTGATAATATTGAGGTATGTGCCCTCTATCCCTACACTTTGAAGAGTTTTGATCAGGAAGGGATGCTGTACTTTGTCAAATGCTTTTTCAGCATCTATGGAGAGTATCATATGGTTCTTGTTCTTTCTTTTATTAATGTGTTGTATCACATTGATTGATTTGCGGATGTTGAACCAACCTTGCAGCCCTGGAATAAATCCCACTTGGTCGTGGTGAATAATCCTTTTAATGTACTGTTGAATCCTATTGGCTAGTATTTTGGCGAGAATTTTTGCATCTGTGTTCATCAAGGATATTGGTCTGTAGTTCTCTCTTTTGATGGGATCCTTGTCTGGTTTTGGGATCAAGGTGATGCTGGCCTCATAAAATGAGTTTGGAAGTTTTCCTTCTATTTCTATTTTTTGGAACAGTTTCAGGAGAATAGGAATTAGTTCTTCTTTAAATGTTTGGTAGAATTCCCCCGGGAAGCCATCTGGCCCTGGGCTTTTGTTTGTTTGGAGATTTTTGATGACTGTTTCAATCTCCTTACTGGTTATGGGTCTGTTCAGGCTTTCGATTTCTTCCTGGTTCAGTTGTGGTAGTTTATATGTCTCTAGGAATGCATCCATTTCTTCCAGATTGTCCAATTTGTTGGCGTAGAGTTGCTCATAGTATGTTCTTATAATTGTCTGTATTTCTTTGGTGTTCGTTGTGATCTCTCCTCTTTCATTCATGATTTTATTTATTTGGGTCCTTTCTCTTTTCTTTTTGATAAGTCTGGCCAGGGGTTTATCGATCTTATTAATTCTTTCAAAGAACCAGCTCCTAGTTTCGTTAATTTGTTCTATTGTTTTTTTGGTTTCTATTTCATTGATTTCTGCTCTGATCTTTATGATTTCTCTTCTCCTGCTGGGTTTAGGGTTTCTTTCTTGTTCTTTCTCTAGCTCTTTTAGGTGTAGGGTTAGGTTGTGTACCTGAGACCTTTCTTGTTTCTTGAGAAAGGCTTGTACCGCTATATATTTTCCTCTCAGGACTGCCTTTGTTGTGTCCCACAGATTTTGAACCGTTGTGTTTTCATTATCATTTGTTTCCATGAATTTTTTCAATTCTTCTTTAATTTCCTGGTTGACCCATTCATTCTTTAGAAGGATGCTGTTTAGTCTCCATGTAATTGGGTTCTTTCCAAATTTCCTCTTGTGATTGAGTTCTAGCTTTAGAGCATTGTGGTCTGAAAATATGCAGGGAATGATTCCAATCTTTTGATAACGGTTGAGACCTGATTTAGGACCGAGAATATGATCTATTCTGGAGAATGTTCCATGTGCACTAGAGAAGAATGTGTATTCTGTTGCTTTGGGATGAAATGTTCTGAATATATCTGTGATGTCCATCTGGTCCAGTGTGTCATTTAAGGCCTTGATTTCCTTGTTGATCTTTTGCTTGGATGATCTGTCCATTTCAGTAAGGGGAGTGTTAAAGTCCCCTACGATTATTGTATTATTGTCGATGTGTTTCTTTGATTTTGTTATTAATTGGTTTATATAGTTGGCTGCTCCCATGTTAGGGGCATAGATATTTAAAATTGTTAGATCTTCTTGTTGGACAGTTCCTTTGAGTATGATATAGTGTCCTTCCTCATCTCTTATTATAGTCTTTGGCTTAAAATCTAATTGATCTGATATAAGGATTGCCACTCCTGCTTTCTTCTGATGTCCATTAGCATGGTAAATTCTTTTCCACCCCCTCACTTTAAATCTGGAGGTGTCTTCAGGTTTAAGATGAGTTTCTTGTAGGCAACATATAGATGGGTTTTGTTTTTTTATCCATTCTGATACCCTGTGTCTTTTGATTGGGGCATTTAGCCCATTAACATTCAGGGTAAGTATTGAGAGATATGAATTTAGTGCCATTGTATTGCCTGTAAGGTGACTGTTATTGTATATTGTGTCTGTTCCTTTCTGATCTACTACTTTTAGGGTCTCTCTTTGCTTAGAGGACCCCTTTCAATATTTCCTGTAGAGCTGGTTTGGTACTTGCAAATTCTTTCAGTTTTTGTTTGTCCTGGAAGCTTTTAATCTCTCCTTCTATTTTCAATGATAGCCTAGCTGGATATAGTATTCTTGGCTGCATGTTTTTCTCGTTTAGTGCTCTGAATATATCATGCCAGCTCTTTCTGGCCTGCCAGGTCTCTGTGGATAAGTCTGCTGCCAATCTAATATTTTTACCATTGTACGTTACAGACTTCTTTTCCCGGGCTGCTTTCAGGATCTTCTCTTTGTCACTAAGACTTGTAAATTTTACTATTAGGTGACGGGGTGTGGACCTATTCTTATTGATCTTGAGGGGGGTTCTCTGAACCTCCTGGATTTTGATGCTTGTTCCCTTTGCCATATTGGGGAAATTCTCTCCAATAATTCTCTCCAATATACCTTCTGCTCCCCTCTCTGTTTCCTCTTCTTCTGGAATCCCAATAATTCTAATGTTGTTTCGTCTTATGGTGTCACTTATCTCTCGAATTCTCCCCTCATGGTCCAGTAGCTGTTTGTCCCTCTTTTGCTCAGCTTCTTTATTCTCTGTCATTTGGTCTTCTATATCGCTAATTCTTTCTTCTGCCTCATTTATCCTAGCAGTGAGAGCCTCCATTTTTGATTGCACCTCATTAATAGCTTTTTTGATTTCAACTTGGTTAGATTTTAGTTCTTTTATTTCTCCAGAAAGGGCTTTTATATCTCCCGAGAGGGTTTCTCTAATATCTTCCATTCCTTTTTCAAGCCCGGCTAGAACCTTGAGAATCGTCATTCTAAACTCTAGATCTGACATATTACCAATGTCTGTATTGATTAGGTCCCTAGCCTTTGGTACTGCCTCTTGTTCTTTTTTTTGTGGTGAATTTTTCCGCCTTGTCATTTTGTCTAGATAAGAGCAGATGAAGAAGCAAGTAAAATACTAAAAGGGTGGCAACAACCCCAGGAAAATATGCTTTAGCCAAATCAGAAGAGATCCCAAATCGTGAGGGGGAGAAAGGGGATAAAAAGAGGTTCAGAAAGAAGGAAAAAAAAAAA